>NC_056744.1:1642999035-1643299035 GCF_019279795.1 Protopterus annectens | reverse complement strand
TCCTGGACCTTTCCCATTTAAACACCTTTCTGAAAGTCCCCTCCTTTCAAATGCTGACTTTTCCCTCTGTTCTTCCCCAAACATTCATGGTGTCTTTAGACATTAAAGACTCTTACCTTCACATCCCCATTCACCTTCAGTTCAGGACATTTTTACATTTTTCTTTTGTGTCCTTGCATTTTCAGTTTTGTGCTTTGCCCTTAGGTCCCTCTCTGGCACCAAGGGTCTTCACAAAATGCTTGGCTCCTGTCATAGCTTTCAGCAGATTGCAGGGAATTCAGATCTTCCCTTACCTCAATGACCTTATCCAAGCCCAGTCCCCAGGCCTACTTCAGGAGAATCTTTCCTTCAGTATTTCCCTTCTGGAGAGTCTAGGTTTCACTATAAACTATCAGAAGTCCTCTCTGATCCCTTTGCAAGACCACATTTTCCTGCACTACAGGATCCAAGCAAACAAGATGCCCACAGAAAAGGTGCTGTTCCTCACTTCTACTTCCAGAGCATCTAATCCCTTCAATCTCTGATGGCCAGGGACTTCTATGCTTCCTGGGGTTCATGGCATCAACGATCCCCATGCTTCCTTTGGCCAAGTTGTACATGAGGAAAATTCAGTGGTTCCGAAGGACAGTTTGGATGCAGCACTCCCACCCTCTGTATTTCATGATTCCACTTCTACCTTGCATAAAAAGGGAGTTGGATTGGTGGATAACTTCAGGTGACCAAAAACCCTGGTCTTCCCCTTCAACTACCCCTCCCCTCTCTAGAGTTGTACATCAATGGTTCAGACACAGGATGGAGTGTGATGCTTCAAACCTGGAGGATCAAGGATGTTTGATCTTCAAAACAGACAAAGGAACATAATGTAAAAGACAAGAGGACCCATGTTTTTGCCCTACAAATCTGCAAACACAAGCTAACTCCAGGGATGCTGAGGTGGTGCAACACCACTGCCCTTTGGTACGTCAACAAGCAGGGAGGAACAAAGTCTTGCCTCTTATGCAGACTAGCCATACACACCTGGGATTTAGCCTTACAAAGTAGTTTCCCTTCAGAAAGTTTACCTTCCCTCAGCTCAGAATGTGGTGGCAGACTCATTAAGCAGGTCCATGACCCAATCCCCACAAATGGATGTTGCACAGGGATATGTTTCTGGACCTGCTCCATCTTTGGGGTACACCTCAGGTAGATCTTTTTGCCTGTCCCATGAACAGGCAACTTCCAAAATTTTGTGCCAAGGTTACACATCCCTTGGTCTGGAAGGTGGGCACTCTATCATTCTCTTGGAAGGGGATGTTTTAGTATGCATTCCCCCTTGCATCTCCTCCAAAATGTCCTACTGAAGATTCAGCAGGATCAGCCAGAGATCTTACTGGTAAGTCCCTTTTGGCCAAGGCAACACTGGTTTCCCTTTCTTCTGCATTTAGCCAGGGGCAGTCATCACAAGTTTACCCCACAGGATGGATATACACACACAGGACAAGGGAACCTAATACATCCACAGCTGTCAACTCTGAACTTGGCTCTGTGGGTAATAGGGTTTTAATTCCCTTTAGACACCTATTTTCAGAGGACGTGCCTCAAGTTCTGCAGGAGGCCAGAAAACACACTACTAGGAAATCCTGTGTTTCCAAATGGAAAGGGTTTGCCATCTGGTGTCACAAAAAGGATCTACAGCCACTGTCACTAGGTGTCCCAGTGGTTTTGTCCTATCTGTGTGAACTGAAGGGTAGGCTGTCTTATTCCATGGTGAAAGCTCACCTTTTAGCCATCTCGGCTTGTCTGTCCCCTCTAGGTTAGAGGTTAAACTGTTCCTTAAAGGCATCCTTCATGTTAGACCACCAAAGGAACCAGTCCCTCCTCCTTGGGATCTGAATTTTGTGTTAGAGAATCTTACGCTGGCACCTTTTGAGGCCAGCAAGCTCCTCTTCCCTACAACATTGCACATGGAAAACATTTCTGCTAGTGGCCATTACCTCTGCCAGAAGGGTCTCGTGAGTTGCAAGCTCCAATATCTAATCTCCTTTTCACAGAGACAGGGTACCCTTGCATACCAACCCTTCCTTTATGTCCAAAATGGTCAATGAACTGTCCCTTAATCAGTGCTGTTAACTTTCCCACCTTTTTTTTCCTCCCCCTCAGTCTCCCAGTGAGAGAATCCTGCACAGTTTGGATGTGCACAGGCATCTCCGATACTATCTTGATAAAATCAAACTTGCCCATAAATCTGATCACCTGTTTGTGTTCTACCAGCCCCCTGGATCAGCCAGTTTCCAAGCAAACTATCTCTTCTTGGATTTCTAAAGCTATCTCCTTCTGTTATTTAGCTAATGTTAAGAGCCATTCGTCTCCACTGAGGACACTCTCCACTAGAGCAGTATCCTCCTGTGGGGCTTTCTGTAAAGGCTTATACACTTGCTCTATCCAGGAGGTGGCTACCTGGTCCTCTGTTCATACTTTCACTAAACATTATAAGCTTGATGTCATCATCTCCATGTCTAGGACTGTTTTGCCAGAGCTATTCTATATGGATTTATAGAAAAAGCCTCTGCTCCTCCTCCTCCCAGTCTTTCCCAAGCATGAGCTTTGGCATTCTCCCTAATGTGATGAATACTGCAGCATATGAATAGAACATAGAATAGTTGTGTAAAATCTTACCATAACCATAGATGTTCTTCTGTTCTGTATGCTACAGTATTTATTGCATTCCCGCTTGCCTTCCCCCTAATGTTTGCCTGTTTTTCCTGGTGATATGTTTCTCACCTAGGCTGAGGCTGGTACTTGGTGACATTCAGTTCTGAGGTTGGTGCATGCCGATGTCTGCTTTATACCCAACGTCTCTTTATGACTGACAAACGTGGGATGATGTGCGGTGTAGCATGTACCTCGCAGTAACATGTAGACTTTTGTATGCTGGCCAGATGTATGAGTCAGCTCGAGTCGGACTCCCTAATGTGATGAATATTGCAGCTTATAGAAGAGAAGGAGATCTATGGTTATGGTAAGATTTTACACAGTTATTCTTTCCTTTTTTGAGTCCCAAATTCTTTTTTTTTTTTTCTCTTTCTGCTGCTTTGCAGGTATAAGGGGCAGCAAACAAAGTCTGGGGTATGTTAGGTGACTAGGCATTATGGGTAAAGGGAGGAGCACGAGAGTTTGTTTCCCATGAGCTGGAAGAAGCAGCCAAGTCAGATCTGAGGATCGGATCCAAACCCAACAGCTGAGGAATTTTGAAGGCTGGACAACACATATGGAACATTATGGTGAATAAATAGCTTATGCTCCTGTTTCATAACCCTCTTGCAGATCCTGCTGTAGTTTATTTAGCCAAAAATTCTATTTTTAAACAACTTACCAGTACTAACCCCATTCAATCAAACAAGAAAGGTAGAGATTTTGACTGGTATAGAAAAAAAGAGGGCTTCTGCCTTAGTCTTTAGAATGATAAATTGTAAGGCTTACCTGTTCAAAGTTCTGCTTGAAACCTTTGCAGATACTAGTATAATTGTTACTGAATTGCCCTCTTCTGAAGGCTAGTCTTTTCTACTTAACATGATTTTTTTCTGTGTCTTAAGTAACCTAATGTACTATTAAACGTGCATATTCAGTTTACTGGGAAGCTGCCATGAGTTCTGTTATGTGCAGGTATACTTGACAGATTACAAAATTTGCCAAAAGATGTAAAGGTACAGATCCTCAGTGCCCCCTTGAACAAGGAAAGTGATATCCAAGTTTTAAAGCACCTTTATGGATGTTTTAACCAGTGAAGCTTTACTGCATTTTCTAGTCTTCTTGTATAGTATAGACCTACTCAAAAGGTCAAGCAAAATTTTCAGTCTCCCATTTCAAAATACAATGTGAATTATTTCTCCAGCCTTGGTCACTTTTTCTTGTGAAAAATAGAT
This sequence comes from Protopterus annectens, assembly GCF_019279795.1. NCBI lineage: Eukaryota > Metazoa > Chordata > Ceratodontiformes > Protopteridae > Protopterus > Protopterus annectens. Next base: position 1,643,295,133 of record NC_056744.1, on the reverse strand, counting down.
TCCCAAGCTGTTTTCTCCCTTTCTGTCTCATTTGTTATCCCAAGTTGTTGCAGAACCAGCAAAATTTCAGAAAGGCAAATGATTTAATTCCAGAATAATTAGATTACCCCAAAAAGACAGAGACCGGAGACCTGTGCTGGATCTTTGTCTTGTCAGTCTGTTCATAAAAGTTCTGAAGTTTGCCATTCTCACCATTCAGACTCTTGTTCCCTAATCCCCCTGCTTTGCTTTTTGGCGATTCTGGATCTCAAAGGTGCTCATCTTTTTATTCCTTTTCAGAGGCTTTCAACCCTATGTAAGGTTTTCTGTATCTGGTTTGCATTTTCAGTTGTCTTATTTACCCTTTGGGCTTTTCAAAGCCCCCAAGGGTATTTACAAAATGTTTAGTTTCAGTGACTGTTGATTGTAGGCTACAGGGAATCCACATTTCCCTACTTGGATGATTGCCTTATATTTTGCAATCTTTTTTCAAAATTGTCAAAGATCACTTCTTGCCATGAATCTGTTTCAAAACCTAGGGTATCCTCTCAGATGTTCTTCGTATTTCACTGTTGCAGTCATCACACTTGGGTTATCTTCCTGCAGGTAGCCCTCAGTTGGCCTGAATACCAGAGTCTTGGGATTTCTGCATCGGATGCTGTCGCCTCTTCCATGACATCAGGTCGTCAGGGGTATAAAACATGCAGCCGATGCCATTACATCAGTCTTTCTTGCTGAGAAGGAGCCCGAAGCAGAAGCAGTTTACAAGTGCCAGTCGGCCACTACCTGAAATTTTAGTTTTTTGAGTTTCAAACCTGAAGTCTTCTAAAGCTAAGTACCCCATCGGGGATTCTTTTTTTCTTGCTCTAATCGATGTCAGAAAAAGTTAACAATTGTCTTGCCTGTGGAAATCAAATACCTCTCAGAGATTTTCATTCTTACTGCATCACCTGTTTAGGCCCAGACCACGACGTCCCTTGCTGTCGGTTTTGTCTCTTGTTTAACGCCCGAATAAATGAATAGCCCCATTCATCATCGGGCTATTTTTGTAGCTAAATTCTTTCGCTCTCGTTCTCCATATTCTTAAATGACTTCCATAAGCCATCCGACTACTGATCTTCTGAAAAAGCTCAAAGACAGAGACAGACCGCATAGGTCAAAAACTGCCGACGACGCTTCCATTAAGCTAGTCGCCAGTCCGCCGGTACTCAGTGAGGTGCCTTTGCAGCCCCTGATGGCAAATTCTACAGATTTTCAGGCCTTTGCTGAGACCCACTCGGACTTCTGTATGCCACGAGATGCTTCAACTATGGAACTTGCGGATGTCTCTACCTTAAATGGTTCTGGAGCCACTGTGCAGACACTGGCTTCTGAGTGTGTATTCTGACCTACAGATATTCGTAGTAAACCGACAACTTCTTTTTTAACTAAAATTGCCAAGTTTCTCAGGCCCAGAGTTCGCACTATGCCTAGAAAACTGATGTCCAAAGTGCATGCTCAAGCTCCCATGCCACAAAAACAAATGCTTAGAATGGCTGATGACCTTATTACTCTAATTAGGGGAAGCCAGCCTTCCCCTGCTAAAATAAAAAGAATTGAATTTCCTTCTGATTCTACAGACCCAGGAGTCCGATGACTCTGACCTTTCTGATTACCAGGACATACCCTTATCTACCTCTGAAGATTCAGATGCAGAGGAATCCATTCCCTCTGCCTCCCCTCCAGAGGATTTTTCTTTTGGTGTAACCTTGCATACCTTAAGAGAGCATTTCTGCTGGGAATGCCAGGACTATCCTCAGTCCAAAAAGAGACTCGCAATTTTTAGATTTACCTCAGCACAGGCCTCTAGCTATACCCCCTGTCCTGGACATTGTTGATGATGTCTTCATGGAATCCAGTCTTACTCCTGACACTTTACCACCAGTTGCTAGACAACCTGACAGGTACTACAAAGTACCCGACTCTCTCAAATTTCTCTCTAAGAATCCTACTGCGGATCGAGAGACCATTTCCCAGGGACCTAATGGCATTGTCTTCTACAGCCAAAACCCTACCCCTTCAGACACGGATTCTAGAGCTTTAGACATATGGGGTAAGTCGGTATGTATCTCTGCAACTCTTGCCATCAGGGCTTTGAGTTGCCAGTTTCACATGTTGAAGTACCAGCAACATATTATGGAACTAATTAAACAAAAAAATGGTGTTCCTTCCAGATTGTGCAGAAAATAAAGATTTACAAGAGTTAATGCATTCTGCAAACCAAGTTAGTAAACATACTCTGCAGTGTGAGTTTGATGCCTTAGAAGCATCTTGCAGGGCTGCTGTCACTGGGTCTGTACTAAGAAGGCATGCTTGGCTGAAGGAACAAGTCTTACCAGACCATGTCAAAGCAAAATTACTAGATGCTTCATTAAATCAGGATCGTTTGTTTGGCACAAAAGCAGAAGTTCTTAAAAAGATGGAAGAAATAGCTAAATCTATGCAAACTGTCAAAGATTTCTTACAGGTGCAGCCACCTAGATTCAGTAGGCACTGGTCTTCAAAAAACTGGTCCTTTCCAGTCCCTCCCAGGCCTTCTCAGTTCAAACCCAGGGGAAATAGACCCCCAAGTCTACAGTCTCGGGGTATGCAGACATCTAACAAGTGGAGTGTTCCCACCTCAAAAACAGGGAGTGGTAAGCCACCCCCTTATGGAAAAAGTTCACAATGACTTTCCAATTATCCTTCCCAGCCATGCCCAAGTACTTGCACCCCTAGGAGGAAAACTCGCCCTTCATGCAAAAAACTGGATGTCCATTACTCAGGACTGATGGGTTCTAAACATTGTATCCCAGGGATACAGATTCTACTTCCACTTACTGCCAACCCCAAGCGGGTTGCCAGACCTTCCTCCAAACCAGTGGGCAGAGGCTCAAAAGCAAGTACTTTTCCTTCTCCATACAAAGGGGACAAGGTCTCTACTCCAGACCATTCCTGGTGCCCAGAAAAGAGAGCTCTTGGCACCCTATCCTGGATCTATCAATTCTCAACACCTTTCTGGTGGTCCCAAAATTCAAAATGCTTATACTGCAACAGCTTCTTCCTATGCTAGCCAAGGATGTCTGGTTAGTCACCCTAGACTTAAAAGAAGGTTATCTGCACATCTTCATAAGGGAGTCTTGCAGGAAATATCTACATTTCAGGGCAGGCTCTATGCACTTCCCTTTGGCTTATCTGCTTCGCCCAGAGTATTCACAAAGTGCCCGGTTCCAGCCATTGCATACAGAAGGAAGAGAAATATTTAAATTTACCCATACTTGGACAATTGCCTGATTCAGGTAGACAGTCAGGAATTGCAACTTTAGCACCTGACATTTGTAAAAAGACTTCTAACTTCACCGGGATACACCAGCAATGAAAAGAAATCACAACTGTTGCCCAGCCAACAAATGTATTCCTGGGAGCAAGCTTGAACATAACTTCCCAGATGGCATTCCTCACTCCAGAAAAGCAGGTCCATTTAACAAACTATTTCAAACTAATGGCCACCAAAACCCAGCTATCTGCAAGGAAAATACTGCAATCCCTAGGGTTCATGGCCTCGTGCATTGTGTTAATTCCATATGCAAGACTGCATATGAGGAAACTTCAGTGGTACTTAAAAAGTCTCTGGTGCCAACATTCTCAGGACCTGGAAACAGTGATTCCTATCGTACCTTGTCTAAGGGCAGAGTTCCTTTGGTGGGCAGAGGCATGCAGCCACAACAAGGGACTTCCTTTCACTCAACCCCTCGCCGCCGAAACCCTGACAACAGACTCATCAGACTATGCATGTGGGCCTCACATGGCGGGCAAATGCATTCAAGGCAAAGCAGCACAGACCAAATTCCCTTGCATATCAATCAAAAAGAGATGCTAGCTCTACAGAATGCACTAACAGCCTTCAAATACCTTATCCTTCCAGGACAGCTCCTGATAAAGACAAATAACACCACAGTTATGTGGTACATAAAAGCAGGGGGGAGCTCATTCATACACACACTGCATGTTAGCCATGGCCCTGTGAAACACAGCCTTGAGCAACCAAGTGCACCTACAAGCTAAATTCCTGGCAGGCAAGCATAATTCACTGGCAGACGACAAGCAGAAATCTACTGGACCCTCACAAGTGGAAACTGGAACCCAACTCATTCAAACTTCTAACCCAGAGGTAGGCCTTTTTGCCTCCCCCCAAAACCACAAATTGAGGAAATTTTGCACCAGGAACCCGCACAGCAGAGCCTGGAAGGTGGATGCCCTATCCTTTACATGGGATAGCCTCTCAATTTATGCCTTTCCTCCTCTGCCCCTCCTCTCAAAAGTACTACTCAATATCAAACAGGACAGACCAAGGGCAATCCTTATTACACCAGACTGACCACACCAGCACTGATACCCACTCCTATGCAGTCTGACAGCAGTGCCACCCTGGCATCTACATCAGATACCTTTCCTGCTGTCTCAGCAGGAGGGACAGATTTTGCATCCACAGCTGTAAACTCTAAACCTTGCAGCCTGGCTTATCCCACGAATACTGCACCAGCATCCCTCAACAAACAGGTGTTGGATGTCATCCTTGAGATCAGAAGACCTAGTACTAGGAAATCCTGTGCTGAAAAGTGGAAAAGATATTGTTCTTGGAATCAGTGTCAAGGAAAGGACACAGCTGTGCCCACCTTACCTCAAATCCTTAATTACCTAGCAGAGCTGCTCCACAGAGGCCTATCCTTCTCATCCATTAAGATTCATGCCTCTGCCATCTCAGCTCATTATAATACTGAGCCTCCTTTCTTTTTCTCACCCTCTCATCAAACAGTTCCTGAGAGGAGCTAACAATTTAAGGCCCCTAGGAGAGTTCCACCATGGCCTGGGACCTTAACTTTGTATTGGAGAAGCTCACACTTCCCCCTTTTGAACCTGCTGCTTCAGCAGAGTTAAAATTCCTCTTTTGGAAAACAGCCTTACTTCTAGCTATTACAGCAAGAAGAGTGTCTGAGTTACAGGCACTAATGGCGATGGAGCCCTTCATTATTTTCCATGCTGACAGGGTTTCCCTCAGGACTAACCCATCCTTTATGCCCAAGGTGGTATCCAGTGTGGCTTTAAACCAATCCATCCATTTGCCAACCTTTTTCCCTAATCCTCAGAATAAAAGGAAAAGGATCCTACACTCCTTGGATGTGCACAGACAACTCAGGTTCTACCTTGACAGGACTAAGCCTTTCAGAAAATCTGACCAGCTGCTAGTCAGCTTTGCTACAGGGGCAGAGGGCAAGGCCATTTCGAAGCAAACTATTTCCAAATGGATAACACACTGCATCCATTTCTGCTACAAGCACCATGGAAAACCTACCCCCTCAGGGAATCAGAACTAATTCCACTAGAGCTACTTCAACCTCTACAGCATTTCTCAGGGGAGTCCCTACCAGGGACATCCTTCACCAAGCATTACCACTTACCTATTTTTTCTAAATCCAGAGCTGGATTTGCTACAGCAGCCTTACAAGGCCTGCTAGCCAGCCCTAACACTTCTTGACTGCCTCCACCCTTCCTCAGCTTTGGGAATCAACCCAAGTGTGATGACTGCAACAGTGAAACATAAAGAGCATAGTACAGTTGTGTACACTTACCATAAATGTAGATGTGTATTCACTGCTGCAGTCCTGGTTTCCCTCCCTCCAACCCCCTGGCTTTCTCTATCCTTTCTACCTATCCTCTTTATGGCCATTTTTTTATGGCAGGGATATTTACTTTTTACTGGAGGTGTTCCACACCAAGTAATAGCTTCCTATTTAGGGGGCTCCTGACATCTGGGGCAAGAAAAACTGATGTAATGGCGTCGGCTGCATGTTTTATACCCCTGATGACCTGTTGTCATAGAAGAGGCGACAGCATCTGACACACAAATCCCAAGACTCTGATATTCAGCCCAACTGAGGGCTACCTGCAGGCAGATAACCCAAGTGTGATGACTGCAACAGTGAATACACTCGAACATCCACATTTATGGTAAGAATACACAACTGTACTTTTTGAGAAATATTCTCTTTTTCCTTCATCACAGAATGACTTTACTAGGATGCCTTCTGGACAGACCCCTTATGGCTCATCTTCCCCCAGATCGGTGTTCACCATTAGATCAGTGTTGCAGTAGCTTAAGCTGTATGGATAATGTCCTGCCAAGGACTGGACAAGCAGTTGGCTTTCAAAGATTTAGGGCACCTTCCACGCAAGTTAGTGGTTATGGTGCCAAACCTTCTGAACTTTCTTGCTGTCAAAGTGTGGTATTCCCCGAGAACTTTGAGTGATAAACAGTTGGCTAGCACAAGTGTCCTTTAGGGGATTACCTTCCATCGTATCAATTTTTTTGAGAACACATTTATCTTTTGTATCATCTTTTGTGGCTAGGGGCTAGTAGTGTTTTGGGATGCTATCAAATATTTTAAATCAAAACTTTTTAGCTGGTTGGTCAGACTAGCTAACTAAGACTTCTACCTACTTGTCAGACACTCTTTTTGTTGGAGTCATGGATCTGGTTCCCTTTTCCTTGGTTGGTCCCTCCCCACTCCACAAGAAGAGAAAGGTTCATAGGTTCATACTAGGCTATCTGCCCTAGGGCATTTATAAGCCTAGCCAGAGTATGTTTGGCTTTTGCCACCCATTTTAAAGCTTCAATCTTGACCCTGGCTTCCTGTTTACTTTGGATGCTGATGAGTTACTGTGCTGTGGTGATGTCAGATCCCTTGGACTGCACATCAGATGTTCTTCATCTCACATTGCTGCAGTCCTAACACTTGGGGTAGTCCGCTGTCCCAGTCGGCCCGAATACCAAAGTATAAGGCTGACGTCGGTCAAGGCGCATTTGTCTGACATCAGGACGTCAGGGTACAAATGCGCATGACCGACGTCATATCCTCAGTCTTTTTTGCCGCATGGTCCGATGCAGAAGCAGTATTGCGAGTGCAGGTTGGCGTTCTGAAATTTTCTGAAGTCGGAGTTTCAGACCGAATCAAAGTTGGCTAAGTACCCGTTAGAATATTTTGTTTTTCTTGCCTCAGTATTTAACGGATGTCAGAAAAAGTGAATAACTGTATTTCTTGTGGGAAACAGATACCTCATAGAGATTACCATACATTGTGTATACCTTGCTTAGGGCCTGAGCACGACATTGTTGGCTGTCGCTCTTGTGCTAGATTTAACAAGCGCACTATTAAGAGAAGATTAGATTGTGCCAGGTTAGTTGTTGGGGAGCGTTGTAATTACAACATGCCGTCGGTTGCTCCGTCGCCCGCTTATCTAAAAGCGCAAAGACAAAGCAGCGAAGCCTAGGGTAGAAGAACCGTCTGTCCCGGACGCCGGTTCTTTAGAGGGCTCGGTGGAGCCGGTGGTTCTACCAGAAGTTCCTTTGGATTCTCAGGGAGAGACTTTACTGTTACAAGATGTGTCCTCTCAGGAGGTAGGCCAGGCTGAAGGGGCTTCTCAGGTAGCTGTTCTCCCCCTTCCTAAGGTGGTTAGGCCCTCCTTCTGTTTCCAAGGCTCCTTCTAGAGGCCGGCCAGGGTTAACTTCAGTGGGGTCTCCCCTAGTTCTTCAGGGTCTCTGCCTAAGAAACATATGCTTAAAATGGCAGAAGATTTGATTACTATGATTAGAGGTTCTTTACCCCCCCCTGATAAGAGGCCTAGGGTGGAACCTGAGCTTGAGAGTTTTGAGCAGTGTTCGGAGGCTTCTGAGTCTTCGGCTGAAGACTTGCAGGAGTATCCTCCTTATTCTGATTCTAATGTAGATGACTCTACACCTTCGGCTTCTCCTCCTGAGGATTTTTCTTTTTCAGAGACTCTTCATTCCATGAGGAACATTTTAAATGGGAAGTTCAACATTCTTCTGATGCTAGGAAAAGCCTTAGGGAATTTTGTTTCTACCCCAGCATAGGCCTTTAGCTATACCTCCTGTTCTGGATGTGGTAGAGGATGTTTTTGCAGAGGCTTCCCTGAACCCTGATTCTTTGCCTCCTGCCCCAGTTAAACCAGACAGGTATTATAGAGTGCCTGAAGCTCATAAGTATCTTTTTAAGAGTCCTAGGGCAGACCCAGAAACTGTTTCTCAGGGCCCTAAAGGGGTTAAGGCTTCTGTTGTTAAAAATCATGTTCCTTCTGATAAAGAGGCAAGGGCTTTGGATAGATGGGGGAAAAAGGTGTATACTTCTTCCACTTTAGCCATGAGGGCTTTGAATTGCCAGTTTCACATGTTGAAATACCAAAATTATCTCCTTTCACAATTGAAGTCTAAGGTAGATGCTCTGGCGGAAGGTATTGAGTGTAAAGAGTTGCAGGATTTGGTTCATGTTTCTGAACAGGTGGGTAAGCATTCCTTGCAATGTGGTTTTGATGCTGTTCAGGCCTCTTGAGGGTGGCAGCCACTGGTTCTGTTCTTCGAGGCACGCCTGGCTGAGGGATCAGAATTTAGCTGAACATGTAAAGACAAGGATTTTAGATGCTCCTTTACAATCTGATGTGTTGTTTGGTGCCTGTGGAAACAGTTTTAAAGAAAATGGAGGACAAGGCTAAGTCTATGCAGACTGTTAAAGATTTTTGCAGGTTCAGCCTCCAAAGTTTAGTAGAAATTGGCCTACTAAGGGGTGGACTTATCCTTCTTATGATTCTCAGTCTAGGGGTAGATCTAGACGTGGTAGGGGCAGAGCTCAAGGTTCTTTTAGGCCTAGAACAGGCAGTTCGCCTGCCCAGTCTTCTGGTGAGGGCAGGGGTCAGTCCTTTCGTAAGCAGACCCAATGACTTGCCTTTTCAACTGCCAGAGCCTTCTCGTCTGGCAGCACCTTTGGGAGGAAGGCTGGCACTTTTCAAAGAAAATTGGAGTGTTATTACCCAAGACAGATGGGTATTGGATATCGTTCACCACGGTTACAGGTTTTATTTCCATACCTTGCCTCCATTCAAAGGCATGCCAGACATTCCTCCTATACAAAGAAAAGAGGCTCACAAGCAAATTTCTCTGTTGCTCCAGATAGGGGCCATTCAGACGGTTCCTGTGCCAGAAAGGGGCCTAGGATTTTATTCTCGCCTGTTCCTAGTACCAAAAAAGGGGAACACGTGGAGACCAATTTTGGATTTGTCTATCCTCAACACTTATTTGGACATTCCCAAGTTCAAAATGTTGACGTTACAACAGCTTTTACCTCTGCTGGGCAAAGATCACTGGATGGTAACTTTAGATCTCAAGGAGGCTTACCTTCATGTGCCTATCAGACTCAGTTGCAGGAAGTATCTGCGTTTCTGAGCTGGAAATTCACATTATCAGTTCTCTGCATTGCCCTTTGGCTTATCTACTGCACCCAGAGTATTCACAAAGTTCTGGCTCCAGTTGTAGCTTTTTCAGGCTAAAAGGAATACAAATCTATCCTTACTTGGACGACTGTCTGATTCTGGCTCAAGAAAAGGACGAGCTTCTTCAGCATCTGGAATATGTGATAGCAGTGCTAAGATGCCTGGGGTATTCTGTGAACGAAATAAAGTCCAGTCTAGTACCCTCTCAAGACATGTGCTTTCTGGGTGTGAGACTGAATACAGCAGCCCAGATGGCCTTTTTAACCCCGGACAAACAAAAGAGTCTATCCCTTTACTTCCATCAACTATCTCATCAGTCCGTGCTGACTGCAAGGACAGTCCTTCAAGCATTAGGGTTCATGGCATCTTGTATTCTGGTGCTTCCCAATGCCAAACTGCATATGAGGAAGCTGCAATGGTATCTGAAAAATGTATGGACACAGCACTGCCAGGATTTGGACACTGTCATTCCAATAATACCTTGCATTCAAAAGGAATTTTTGTGGTGGGCTCAGGAATGTCACCTAAACAAGGGACTCTCTGTGACCTGGCCAGAAGCGAGTCAGATTCTAACGACAGATGCCTCAGACATAGCTTGGGGAGCTCATCTGAATGGAAAGTGGATACAAGACAAGTGGCCTGCCAGACTACAGCATCTACATATCAACATGAAGGAGATGTTAGCAGTCCAGTTTGCATTAATGGCTTTCAAGGAGTTACTTCTTCCAGGGCAGGTGTTGATTCTAACAGACAACACTACTGTCATGTGGTACATCAACAAGCAAGGGGGAACACATTCTTATCCTCTATGCAGGCAAGCAATGATTTTGTGGGAGACTGCGCTCAGCCTGCAGCTAAATCTACAGGCAAGGTTTCTGCCAGGAGCACAGAACTCCTTAGCAGATGTGTTAAGCAGGCAAATCATGGATCCCCACAGTGGAAACTGGATCTTCATGTATTTCGACAATTGACAGTGTCCTGGGGAACTCCAGACATAGATCTGTTCGCTTCTCCACTAAACCACCAGCTGCCAAAGTTTTGCACGAAAGGTTTCATCACACAGCTTGGAAAGTGGATGCTCTTTCGTTCAGTTGGGAAAATCTTCATGTGTATGCCTTTCCACCTCTGCCTCTCCTCCCAAAGGTACTCCTAAAGGTCAGACAAGACAAGCCAAGGATGATTTTGATAGCTCCAGATTGGCCTCGGCAACACTGGTACCCATTACTGAGGAATCTGGTAAGGAAGCCTCCATGGCCTTTACCTTTAATTCCACACCTTTTGTCTCAGAGGGACGGTCATCTCCTCAATGTCAAGCTTCACTCTCTTCATCTAACAGCCTGGCATATTCTGTTTTGAACCACAGCAGGTCTCAACTTCCTCAACAAGTTTTGAATGTGATTATGGAAGCCAGAAGGCCTAGTACACGTAAAGTGTATGCAGAAAAATGGAAGAGATTTTTATTTTGGAGTGCAGCAAAGGATTTGGATGTTTCTGAGCCTAATTTGAGTGTGGCTCTTCAATATCTTACTGAGTTATTGGACAAAGGTTTGTCTTTCTCTTCCATTAAGATTCATGCTGCAGCAATTTCAGCTCACTATGATTGTGACCCACCATTGTTTTCTCATCCTTTGTTCAAGCAATTTCTTAGAGGGGCAAAGAATATAAGACCCCCACGTAGAGCTCCTACTCCTGCTTGGGACCTCAATTTTGTGTTGGAGAAACTTACTCTACAACCTTTTGAGCCTCGCTACTGCTGAATTGAAATACTTGTCATGGAAGACTGCTTTTTTGCTGGCCATTACTTCTGCAAGAAGGGTTTCTGAATTGCAGGCCCTTATGGCGGTTGAGCCTTTTTGATTTTTCATAAGGATAGGGTATCATTACGTACTAATCCTTCATTTATGCCTAAGGTGGTTTCTAGTGTGGCTTTAAACCAAACTATTCATTTGCCTACTTTTTATGCAAATCCCCAAAATAAGGGGGAAAAGATTTTGCACACTTTAGATGTACACAGGCAGTTGTGTTATTATTTAAGCAGGACTAGGGATTTTAGGCAGTCTCAGCAGTTGTTTGTTTCTTTTGCTTTGAGTTCCCAGGGCAAGCCTGTGTCAAAACAAACTATATCTAAGTGGATTGGGTTTTGCATTGCATTCTGTTATTCCCATCATGGCAAGGAGATTCCAGCTGGGATTAGGCCTCATTCCACGAGGGCTACTGCCACTTCAACAGCATTTCTAAGGGGGGTGGCAACTAAGGATATTTTGGAGGCAGCTACTTGGAGTTCAGTGCATACTTTCTCCAAGCATTACCACCTTCCTCTCTATTCTAAATCCAGGGCTGGTTTTGCCACTGCTGTGTTGCAGGGCATTTTGGCAGCTCCTGCTTCATTATAGTTTAGCCATCCTCCCTTACCTCTGCTTTGGGATTCTACCCAAGTGTTAGGACTGCAGCAATGTGAGATGAAGAACATAGTACAGTTTTGTACCTACCATAAATGTAGATGTTCAAGATCCACATTGCTGCAGTCCAATTACCCTCCCTCCTTCCCCTCTGTGTTTAGGGGTGGTTGTGTGGGGGTTCTATTTTTGTAAATTTGTATATATTGTACATATATTAGGTACAGGAGTGTTTGGTGTTTTTTGGTTTTGGCCTTATCTTTTTAGGGTCTTCTGACATCTGGGGCAAGAAAAGACTGAGGATATGACGTCGGTCATGCGCATTTGTACCCTGACGTCCTGATGTCAGACAAATGCGCCTTGACCGACGTCAGCCTTATACTTTGGTATTCGGGCCGACTGGGACAGCGGACTACCCCAAGTGTTAGGACTGCAGCAATGTGGATCTTCGAACATCTACATTTATGGTAGGTACAAAACTGTACTTTTCTCTTGGTCCCTATGGTGTTGATTTTTGAGAATCTGTTAAGGACCAAGAGGCAGGCACATTCTCTGTGGCTGTTCAGTTGTCATCTTTGTGCAAGGGAAAACCACTGTTTTCAGTGTCAGTGGAGGGAGTAGACATTGTTCTTTTGTGAAGCCTATCTGAGGAGCTTGATTCCAAGGGAAAGGATTAGTGTTTGGGGTGCTCTGTTTCAGGGTGACTCCCAGAGAAAGAAAACAGACATTTTTTCTTGACTGGGCTTTTCCAAAAGGTTATTTCAAGCATTTTATTGTTAATATTCTGAGTTTTCACTTCATTTTAAAAGGAAAAGTTTACTCTCTCTCAGATACTGATTCTCAGTCTGAGAGACAGGAATTAAGACCATCTCTCTCAAGAGTTTCAGACATAGATTCTATGTTGCAGTAGCCCAAGCTATGTAGGTCCTATCCCCGCCAACTGAACAGCTTCATAGAGCTTTGAACACTTTCCACATGGTACCGCCATCAGGAGTTTAAGCAGAGTTCCATAAAATGCAGTTGAAGCATGAAAAGGCTTCAAAGATTTTTTTTCCACCAAAGTGACCACTCCTTCAGTGGGCCCCATGGAAATTTTGGGTGGCTAAGAATCCTTTAGAGATGGACAGATAAACCTCCTTTGGGAAACACTTTCTACTATTTATTGTTTTGTGAAGAAAAATGTTTTTCTGTGAAAGTTTCATTTATATAGGAAACTGAATGATGTTCTTCGTGTTTCACTGTTGCAGTCTTCACCTGTGGGTTATCCCTGCTGTGGTAGCCCTTGGCCGGCCTGAATACCAGAGTCAGTTTTTTTTTGTAACGGCTGCCGTTACCTGTAGTCGGACATCAGGTCATTACTGCTATAAAGCAAAGGCAGCCAACGTCATTACATCAGTCTTTTCTTGCCATGGAGCCCGTATCAGAAGCAGTTTGCACGAGTGCCGGTCGGTTGCTACCAGAAGTTGAATTTCACCTGAAATCGTCTAAAGCTAAGTACCCCATTGAGGATCCATTTTTCTTGCATTAACCGATGTCCAAAAAAGTTAACAACTGTCTTGCCTGTGGAAAGCAGATCCCACGCTCAGACTTCCATTCTTACTGTGGCACTTGTTTAGGCCCAGACCACGACATCCCCCATTGCCAGTTCTCTGCCTTCTTTAATGCGAGAACCATTTGCCATAGAGCTCTTTTTGTAGAGAGTTATTTTCATGTTCCATCTTCGCATTCTGATATGGTGGCAGTCAGCCAACAATCTGTTGACATTCCGAAAAAACAGATAAGGATATAGACAGACCACATAAAGCCAAGCCTTCCGATGACACTACTGCTAAGCAGGTAGCCAGTTCTCTGGAATTCAGTGAGGTGCTTTTGCAGCCTCTGATGCCCAATTTGATATCTACACAGGCCTCTACCGAGACCCTTTTGGAGTCCGGTATGCCACAGAAATCTTCTTCGTCTTCTGAGCCTTTGGCTATCTCTGCCTCGGTTGGGTCCAGAGCAGTGACACAGGCAACAGCTACCGAGGATGCCTTTCACACTACCGATTCTAGACAAAAAACAACATCTTTGCATCCACCTACCGTTTCTCTGACTGACAGATTCTCTTAGGCCTAGAAGCCAGGCCAATCCTAGGAAATCTGCTTCTAGCCACCATCTTGCTACTGCTCCACCACCCCAAGCACAAATGCTTAAAATGGTGGAGGATCTCATCTCCCTTATCCGGGGTAGTCAGGCTACTACTTCTAAAAGGAAAAGGCACCCTTCTCCAGAAATTATGACAGAACAGGATTCTGATTATTCAGTTTTTGAAGAGGAACAGCATCCCTTAACTGCTTATGAGGATTCAGATGCAGAGGGATCCATCCCTTCTGCATCGCCTCCAGAGGACCTTTCCTTTGCGGAAACCCTTCATTCCCTCAAGGAACATTTCCAATGGGAATCTCAGGACTTCCCACAGTCTAAGAAAAGACTTGGAGAGTTTCTGGAATTGCCCCAGCACAGACCCCTGGCCACCCCCCCCTATTTTAGAAGTGGTGGATGATGTTTTCCATGAATCCAGCTTAGCCCCTGACACCCTCCCTCCTGCTCCCAGTAAACCTGACAGGTACTACAGAGCACCAAATTCTCTCAAATACCTGTACAGAAATTCTGCTCCAGACCCGGAGGTCATTACACAGGGACCTAAAGGAGCTAAGACTAGTTCTGCCAAGAATCCTCTTTCTTCTGACAAGGACTCCAGAGCTCTGGACAGGTGGGGTAAAAACGTATACACCTCTGCAACCTTAGCTATCAGAGCACTCAGTTGTCAATTTCATATGTTAAAATATCAACAACACACTTTTCAGCTATTAAAACAGAAGATGGCTACCTTTCCTGACTGTGTCAATTCAAAAGAGTTAGCAGATTTACTGCACTCTACTTGTCAGGTGGTAAAACACTCATTACACTGTGGATATGATGCCCTAGAAGCCTCAAGCAGGGCAGCAGTGTCAGGATCTGCCATTAGGAGTCATGCATGGTTGAAGGAACAACCTTTCCCTGATCATGTCAAGTCTAAACTTATTGATGCACCCCTTGATAAGGAGCACTTGTTTAGGGAAAAAGAAAAGGAGCTTAAAAAGATGGAAGACAAAGCAAAATCTATGCAAACAGTAAAAGATTTATTTCAAGTTCAACCTCCCAGAGTCAGCAGGAACTTTCCTTCTAAGCACTGGGCCTTCCCTGCACCTAGCAGACTGGGCCAAGGTAAGCCCCTCAGGGACAGACACTCCAGGCCCCTATCCCAGGGCCAGCAGAGAAGCAAACAATGGACCACTTCCATCTCTAAGGCAGGGAGTTCTAAGCCAGCCTTTTATGGCAAATACTCACAATGACTCCCCCCTCCCCCTCTGCCCTCCCTTCACTCACCAAAAACATGGAGGAAGGCTCTCCCTCTTCATAGACAATTGGTTTTCTGTAACAAAGGACCAATGGGTCTTAAAGATAATTTCTCAGGGATATAAATTCTCATTCAGTGAACTCCTAATTCCAAAAGGGTACCCAGACTTGCCTCCAAAGCAGTGGGCAGAGGCATTGAAACAGGTCCAGACTCTCATTTCACAGGTGGCTGTAGAACTTGTCCCCTCAGATCAGATGGGCAAAGGCTTTTATTCCAGACTATTCCTTGTTCCCAGAAAAGAGGGCACGGTGCCCCATCTTGGCTCTATCCATTCTGAACACCTTTCTGGTGGTCCCCAGATTCAAAATGCTAACTTGCAGCAGCTGCTACCTATGCTTGAAAAAAATGCCTGGCTAGTGACCCTAGACCTAAAAGATGCCTACCTCCATATCCCCATCAGGGAATTATGCAGAAAATTCCTGTGCTTCAGAGCAGGCTCACAACATTTTCAGTTCTCTACGCTGCCCTTTAGCTTATCTACTGCTCCCAGAGGATTCACCAAATGCTTGGCCCCGGCCATAACATTCTGCAGACAGAGAAGTATACAGATTTACCCTTACCTGGATGGGTTCCTATTAGATGACTGAAGATGCATTCTTTCGAATGCGTCTTGATCGATCTTGAAAAGACGAAAAGGCAAAATGACGAAGATGCATAGAAGCAAATTCTTTCCCTGGGAAAGAAATCGCTTGGCCACGTCCATTACTTTGCCATTTTCATCACTGTAGTGCTATCTCAGAGTTGGTATATTTAAGTAGGGGGTGTGGAAGCACAGCCCCCCACTTTGTTTTAAGTGTTTTTTTTTTTTTTTTTTTTGTTTTTTTTTTTGGAACAGCGATTTTTTTCCTAAGCGTTCGAGTTTGTAAGCTTTCACTTACATGGGGTCGATAAATCATTGTTCGCTTTTCTAAACATGCAATGATTTAATATAGACCCACCTGGACGACTACCTAATTCAGGCAGAGTGCAAAGAACAGCTGCTCCAGGACCTTTTCTTTGTCAAATCTCTCCTAACCTCCCTAGGGTTCACCATCAACGAGAAGAAATCAAAACAAAACCCCACCAGGAAGATCATTTTCTTGGGAGCTGTGCTGGACACTGCATCCCAAATGGCCTTCCTATCCCCAGAAAAGCAGAGCTTCCTGCCTCTCTACTTTACCCAGCTAGCTTCCAGAAGTCACCTGACTGTGAGGAAGTTCCTGCAAGCCCTGGGATACCTGGCATCTTGCATCCTTCTCATTCCTTTGGCCAGGCTTCACATGAGAAAACTTCAGTGATACCTAAAGAACCTTTGGTGCCAGCACTCTCAGTCCCTAGAGACCTCTCCCTCTGATCCCATGTATAAGGGCCGAGTTTCTCTGGTGGGCAGAGGCCTGTGCCAGGAACCAGGGTCTTCCCTTCATCCTCTGCCCTTCCAGTCAGACCATCATCACCAATGCCTCAGACATTGCTTGGGGCATTCACCTAGCAGGCAGGTGCACCCAAGGTCTTTGGGACGCCCAGCAGCTTCACTTGCACATCAATCAGAAAGAAGTGATGGCAGTACAAAAGACTGACATCCTTCAGACCACATCTCAGGCCAGAGGTTCTCCTTATAAAGACAGACAACACCACAGTAATGTGGTACATCAACAAACAAGGGGGACCCAATCTTACCCCCTGTGCAGGTTAGCCATGAGCCTCTGGCTTACAGCCACCTCCATGGGTTTACACCTAATTACTTACACCTGGTCTGCACTCTTGTGGGAGGAGAGGCTGGACTCTGCCCTTCTGAGCTGGGAATTTCTGGTTAAAGGCTTATAGTGCATGCATATCTGAACTGCTTCTTACCGAAGTTGGTGTGCCTTGTTTGCTGTGGCATAGACTGGATTCGGGCCTGCTGGATCTAGCTTTGTTTGTGTAACTTGAACACTAATCCAGACATTCTCTAAAGTATTCAATTGTATTTATTACTGCTTGGTTGTAACTTGATTAAAGTGTAGCTATCATTCTAAGTCTTTTGGATTAAGCACTTGGGCTTCAGACCAGTTGTTTTACATTAGGAAGGTTTGTGGCAAGCACTGTGGTGGCAGGACAGGTAGCTTTCATCCTTCTAAGTTGGGAACTGCTGATTGAGAGCCCAGTGTCCAAGTGTATTAGTTCTGGTTTAGGCACTTGGGCTTCAGGCCAGTTATTTTACATTAAGAAGGTTCGTGGTCTGCACTCTTGTGGGAGAAGAGGCTGGACTCTGCCCTTCTGAGCTGGGAATTTCTGGTTAAAGGTTTATAGTGCCTGAATATTTGAACTGTATCTTACTGAAATTGGTACACCTTGTTTGCTCTAGCATAGACTAGATCCAGGCCTGCTGAATCTAGCTTTGTTTATATGCTTGTTGTTTGTTTGCTTGTTATTTCCCTGGAAGCTAATTCCACCTAATACTCTTCTCATCGCTTCTGTGGATCACTAGTGATATCTGCATTGCTTACTGTACTAGTTCCTTGTTTCACTTGAAAGAAAGTTACTGTTTGTCGTTTTTGCATTTAGTTACTTGTAACACATTGCACTCAAGTTACCTGGCACTTGCTCACTAAAGCAATTATATAAGTCAGCACTAAAAATTAAAAGCACTACACCCTCACTCCCCACTGGCCCTTGTTTTCAATTATTAAGGAATTCCCAATATTATTCTAGCATGTCCAAAGGTCAGTTGTCAATCTCCTCTCGGTCCAGCTGGTGAATCTGGGAATCTTGAGGCAATGTTATAACTGCCTCATGTACACAGACAATCCTCTCCTCCTCCCACATAACACAAATACTTGCAGAGATGCAGCTATTTAGCCAAACTGGAGGCTGAGCTCTCTCAACTCAGGACTGGCAAGACCAGACAGGAGGAGAAGGCAACTACACACACCACAAAACCAGCCTCACATAATGCTACCACACCACTGAATCAAACACATAAACACACAAAGACATACTCGGAGGCTCTGAGTAAAATTTACCTAAACAGCAGAGGCCTCCAAAGCAGACACCCAAACAACTGCTACCTCAAGACACCCCACAAGCAACACATAAACCACAAAAGCAGTGTGCAAAGCAGTCACAGCCCTTAAGGCCAAATACAACACCAAACATACTTGTCATAGGTGACTCCATAGTCAGACACACTGACGTCCCACTCACCAGGCTGAACAAGGAGAGGGTCACAGTAAGCTGCCTATCGGGCGCTAGAATCCGCCACATAACACAAGCACTCTGGTCACTCCACGGCAAGTACAAATATGACACAGTCATTGTCCATGCTGGTGTGAACGACCTGAGACGTACCTCCTGGACTACATGAAAAGAGACATAGAGGAGCTCTCTGATTATGTAGCCCAGGCAGGTATGACCCTGACCCTGAGCAGTATCCTTCCTTCACCAAGAATGATGCCACAATATAGAGACAAGATGATCAGCTTTAACAATTGGCTTAATGTCTGGTGTCATTCAAAGGGATCCAGTGTCTGTCTGCCTGGGATGACATGCTTGACAAGCCACGCTGCTTCAAGGGATGGCTTGCACCTGTCACCCTGGGATTCCAGATATTGGCTAAGGCTCTTGCCACCCCATAGTGCCTTTTTAGGCAAGGCTCAAATTCTAAACCTACCACCCTAGAAAACAAAAATGGGAAGAAGCTGAGGGTAATGCTGCTCAATGCCAGAAGTCTAAATCTCAAAATGCACGCACTCGAGGCCCTTCTCAGTATGGAGAACATCGATGTCTGTGCTGTAACTGAAACCTGGTTCAAGGCTCCTGAGAGCACCCTGCACTATTAGGTTTTACCTCATATCATGCGTTCCGCCCCAAAACCCGGACCACACCACAAAAGGAGGGGGTGTATCCATATTCATAAAGGATACCCACACCTCCAGGTTGGTGGCAACGCACGAAGCTTCGGAAACCATCCAGGTGCACCTAACCATAGGCAAAACTGCTCTACAAATTGTAGCATGCTACAGGCCACCCTCTCAAACTCAGGGACCCCACACAGCCTTCCTGAAGACACTGGAGGGTATAAATGTATCTCCAAACACCATCATATTGGGTGACTTCAACTACCCGAATATAGACTGGGAACATTACTCAAGCCCTAACTTTCTAGCCCAACGGTTCCTGGAGTTCATAAATTCAAATGCAATGGAACAGCTAGTCACTGTTCCCACGAGAGGAGAAAATATACTAGATCTCATTATCACAAACATGGGGACAAAATGCTCCACACCGGAAGTATATCCCTCATTGGTGAGATCTGATCATAAACTAATCTCACTGGAAATCCACATCCCACCCCACCCCAAACAAAAGACCACAGTGAAGAACTTCTCTAAAGCAAACTTCACACTACTCAAGACTGGTGTGGTATCCTTCAAGGCCCTGAGCCAGTGGAAACCACAACCAAAGCTGCGGAAGCCCTTACAAATGCCTTCTATGAACACCTCCAGGACTGCATGGATCAGGCAATCCCAAATAAAACCAAGACTCTTTCCACAAAGGGCAAACGTCCAGTCTGGTGGACCCCAGCCATTAACAAACTTTACAATAAGAGGAGAAAGCTATTACATGATAGAACAAAATCCATAAAAGGGAAGTCACCCCTGATCATTATTAGTAAAAAAATACGAGCACTCATAAAATCAACTAAGGCCAATTTTGAGAGAAAAATTGCCATGGATTCAAAGGACAATCATAAGGCCTTTTTCAGCTATGTTAGGAACCTGGGTGGAAACTCCCAGATATGCTCAGAATTAATCCAAAATTATACAAAAATCACTGAACCCACAGACATTGCCAACATACTGGCAGACAGGTTCAGTGCAAACTTCACCCCCCTCTCCCCTAAAGGAGAGATAACTATCCCAGCAGAGTGTAGCCTCCCAGACATCTCAAATGCGCAGGTGAAAGCTGCTCTCTCTAAAGCTAAAAACACAGCATCAATGGGACCGGATGGTGTCCCCGGCTGTGTGCTACACGAGCTAAATGAGGAATTAAACCCGCACATAAGGCAGTTGTTTAATCTCAGCCTTACCACAGGATACGTGCCCAAGGAGTGGCATACGGCAATTGTGGTCCCACTCCACAAAGGCGGTGCCTCTACGGACCCTGGTAATTACTGCCCCATAAGCTTAACAAGTCTAGTCTGCAAAGCTATGGAGAGGATCATAATGGAGCTCATAAACAAAGATATAGGGACTTGCAGACATTGGACCCGACCCAGTTTGGCCGTCAAGGGCAGATCATGCCTTTTGAACTTGGTCGACTTCTTGAAACAGTCACCAAGGCCATTGATGAGGAAAGGCAGTCCATACAGCCTACCTTGACCTTGCAAAGGTTTGACACAATACCCCACTCGGTATTGTAGAAAAACTTACCAGCTTAAATGTAAACCCATATGTCACAAGATGGGTTGCAAACTGGCTTAAGGACAGAACCCACAGGGTTAGAGTTGCTGGTGCTATGTCAGACTCCAAGCCGGTCACAAGTGGTGTCCCACAGGGCTCGGTCCTTGGCCCCCTATTGTTCGGCATCTATTTCTCAGAAGTACAGGCCAACATGGGAGGACTTTGGCTGACAAAGTTTGCAGAGACTGCAAACTGGGCACCATAGTGGAAAGTGCATCGGACATGGATATCCTTCAAAAGGGACTCACGGAAACAGATAGCTGGTGCCAGAACCATGGCCTGAAGTTAAACGCCAAAAAAATGTATAGTCATACCCTTCGGGAAAAACAAGGTAACCCCAAGCTACCATATAGGTGGCAATCCACTAAGCACAGAAGAGGTTATCAGGGACCTGGGGACCCAGGTTGACAGTGGCCTTTCTTTTGACACTCACATTGCTAAAGTGGTTAGAAAGACCTTCTACATTGCCCACCTGATCATGAAGGGATTCACATCCAGATCTAGTGAGGTCATTGTTCCCCTGTACTCTTCACTTATCAAACCAATGATAGAGTACAATGCCCCATTCGGGATGTATCTCACCCGACATCTGCAGCAATTGGAGAGACCCCAAAAGTTCCTCACCAAAAGGATAAAGGGACTCCAAAATCTGTCATATGCTGCCAGATTGAAGAAACTCCAGCTCTATTCAGTTGCATACCGTCTGCTCAGAGGTGACATGTGCCTGACATACAAGGCCATCTCCAACCCGGAATTAATGGACATGCTCCACCTCAAAAAATCCAAATCCACCAAAACCACTAGAGCAAGCAACTTAAACCTTAGCATGGATATAAATAGGACGTGCTGGAGGGATAGATTTATCACTCAGAGACTCCTATGCTGTGGAATAAAATCACGATCCATGTGAGGCAGAGCACCTCGCTGGCTCTGTTCAAGAGAAATCTTGACCTGTGGATGGGAGATCATAGGTTTATCCTGGGAATCATCTCTGTGTCACTGCTGGACAGAGGCACAACAAACTAATGGGCACAGTATTTTTTCATATAAGGGGTGGCGTAAGCCACAAAAATTTGGGCTAGGCTTATAAATGCCTTAGGGCAGATAGCCTAGTATAAACCTATGAACCTATAATTGCCCAATACTTACCAGGGGTCAACAACACCCTGGCAGACCACCTAAGCAGAAACTTACTAGACAACGAATGGCAGCTCCACAGGGAAATCTTTCTGCAAATCACTCAGGAGTGGGAGACTCTGGAAGTGGATCTCTTCGCCTCACACCTCAACTACCAGCCGCAAAAGTTCTGTAGCAGGGAGTATCACCTTCTAGCATGGAAGGTGGATGCCTTGACCTTCCCCTGGAACTTCCTCTTTGTGTATACGTTCCCTCCTCTGCCCCTTATTCCCAAGGTACTGATCAGAATAAGGGAAGAGAGACCAAAGGCCATGCTCATTGCTCCAGATTGGCTCAGACAGCATTGGTACCCCTGACCTTAAAGCCCCCCAAACACTTTCCCCTAATCTCAAAACTCTTGACCCAGGTGAGGGGGAAGATACTGCACCCAGGCTTACAGACTCTCAACCTTTCAGTATGACTTGTACCTTAAAGGCTAGCAAGGAGTCCCCGTTAAGCAAACAGGTCCTAGACATCATCACAGAGGCCAGAAGGCCCCGCACCAGAAAATAATATGCCGGGAAATGAAAAGATTCTGCTCCTGGAATCAGTCCAAAGGGGCCAGTACCTCCCATCCTTCCATCCCTCTTATCTTTGGTCACCTAGCCGAGTTGTTCAATAGTGGCCTCTCTTTCTCCTCTATTAAAATCCATGCCTCAGCCATTTCTGCCTATTATGATTCAAACCCACCACTCTTCTCTCATCCTTTGATTAAACAATTCCTCAGGGGGCCGTCTAATATCAGACCTTCCAGAAGACCTCCCATGCCACCCTGAGACCTGAATAATGTTCCAGGAAAAACTAACTTTAGCTCCTTTTGAACCTGCTGCTTCTACAAAATTGAAATTCCTCTCCTGGAAGACTGCTTTCCTACTAGCTATCACCTCAGCCAGAAGGGTATCAGAACTTAAGGCTCTCGTGGCTGTTGAGCCCTTCATCATTTTCCATGCAGACAGAGTCTCCCTGAGGATTAACCCCTCCTTTATGCCCAAGGTAGTATCTGATGTGACCCTCAACCATGCCCTTCACCTACCCACCTTCTTTCCCAACCCTCAAACCAAGGGGGAAAGAATTCTACACTCTAGACATGCATAGACAACTTGGATAGTATCTGGAGCATACTAAACCATTCAGAAAAACAGACAACTGCTTCTCAGCTTTGCCCCTGGGGCAGAAGGGAAGCCCATTTCCAAACAAACCATTTCCAAATGTATATCACACTGTATCCATTTCTGTTACAGACTACATGGGAACCCCCCCAAGTCTATCTGTACCCATTTCACTAGGGCAGCCTCCACTTCCACAGCCTTACTCAGAGGAGTCCCCACCAGGGACATCTTGGAAGCTGCCACCTGGGCCTTTGTCCATACCTTTACAATGCATTACCACCTACCTCTTTTTTCAAAGTCTAGGGCAGGGTTTGCCTCTGCAGTTCTGCAGGGCCTGCTGACCCATGCCTAGGACTCTAACCTATTCTTCCACCCCTCTCCTCAGCTTTGGGAATCTTCCCACAGGTGATGACTGCAACAGTGAAACACGAAGAACATAGTACAGTTGTGTACACTTTCCATAAATGTAGATGTTTGAGTCTATTCACTGCTGCAGTTCTGGTTTCCCGCCCTCCATCCCCCATATAGCATCTTCCCCTAGGGGGACATAAGCTTTGCATGGTGGCTTTTAGTCACCAGGACCACTTTTCCTTATTTCCTTGTGCTTCTGATGGGTTAGGGCAAGAAAAACTGATGCAGTGATGTCAGCAGCCTTGCTTTATAGCATCGACGACCTGACGTCAGCCGACACAAAAAAAAATTGACTCTGGTATTCGGGTCGGCCAATGGCTACCACAGCAGGGATAACCCACAGGTGATGACTGCAACAGTGAATACACTTGAACATCTACACTTATGGTAAGTGTACACAACTGTACTTTTCGGATTGTCATTATTTTTCTGAGAGAGTTCTTATATTTATGCTTATGTGAACATGTTGATGAAAAAGTATTTTTGAGTGATCTTTTGCTTATTGATGAAAATTGTGGGTGAATTTGGGTAGGATACTGTGTTTCTGGAAGACTGTTCATAGTTCATATTGGTTCATAAGGAAGTACTAGGCTAGCTGCCCTTTGTGGGCCATTTTAAGCCTAGCCAATTACCCTGAAAGATGAGAATCAAACCCTATACCTTGTGCCTGTGAGGTAAACATTCTATTATGCCAACCCCAGGAATGTTTAGTGGTTTACTCACATCAGAACCACTTTTCTGTCTTACACTTTACCAACTCATCTAGACTCTACTACCTGCCTTCAACATCTCTTCCCTCAGCTTAGCTGTGGAGCAAACTTCACTCTTTGTGGTAGTACCTTCCACTGTATGGAAGAAGAAAGTTGTGAAGGAGTCTTTTAGTGTCATACTAGCTGCTGTTTTGCCTCAGCTGCTGGTGGGTGACTCTGCTGTGACCACTTGTTGGTCCTCAAGCCGTATATCTTTTTTCCCCAGTCCTCTTGATGTGGCTTTTTTCAGCCACCAAAGACCAAGGGATTTATCATGCCTTTTTTAGCTGTAGGGATGTCCTTGGCAGGTAAGGGAAGACCAATTTTGTCAATGACAGGGGAAGGGATAGGTGAAGGGTCTTCATTAACCAGAAGGAGAATGTTAAAACTGGACGCACTATGTCTGAGAATCTGTTCCTTGCCAAGGAAAGTGTGCTTTGCAAGAACAACTTGTAGAACATTTTTTTTTTCTTGCCTCAGTATTAACGGATGTCAGAAAAAGTGAATAAAATAATTTTTTGTGTTGGGAAACAAATATACCTCATAGGATACCCTACATTGTGTATACCTTGTTTAGAACTGTGAGGGTTAGCTGTGCCCAGATTAGTGTTTGGGGAAAATGCCATTATAAATGCCATCGGATGCGGCCCGCTCGGCCCAAGAAGCGCAACACAAAACAGCCGGTTTAGGGTTGATGAACCGAGTTTCTGTATGGTCAGGCAGAAACTTACTACAGGATGTTGTGCCTCTCTCTCAGGAGGCAGGCTGAGGGGGCTTCTCTCAGTAACTATTCTTCCTCTCTTCCCAAAGTAGTTAGAGCTTCTCTTAGCCGGGGGTTCTGTACCTAAGAAACATATGCTTAAATGGCAGAAGATTTGATTACTATGATTGAGAACAGTTTTCAGGGAACAGGGGGGGGCTTCTCTTCTGCGGAAGATTTGCAGGAGTATCTATTCTGATTCTGATTCTGATGATGATCCACTCACTCCTTCTCCCTTCTCCTCCTTCATTTTTTTCATTTCAGAGATCTGCATTTCCATGAGGAGCACTTAAATGGGAAGGCCAGGATTACTCTGATTCAGGAAGAGGCTTAGGGAATTCTTGTTTTACCCCAGCATGAGCCCTTAGCTATACCTCCTGTGTTGAATGTGGTGGAAGATGTTTTGCAGAGGCTTTCCCACGACAAAGAGGCAAGGCGTTAGATAGGTGGGTATCAAATTATCTCCTTTCACAATTGAAATCTAAGGTGGATGCTGAACAGGAGTCACCTGCTCAGACTTCTGGTGAGGGCAGGGTCTCTCTTTTTAGAAAATTGGATTTTTTAAGACAGACAGGGATGTGGTTCTGACATCATTCACCGGTTTTAGGTTTTATTTCCATACAATGCCCAAGGCATGCCAGACGCTCCTCCTCCACTCCAAAAAAAGAAAAAGGCTCTCAAAGCAAAGTCAGTTGGGGGCCATTCAGCCATTCAGCCAGTCCTGTATCAGAAAGAGGAGTTTATTCTTATTGTTCTCATGTTCCTAGTACCAAAGAAGGGAACGTGGAGACCGATTTTTTTATTATCTCTCTCAACACTTATCTGGACATTCCCAAGTTCAAGATGTTGATTCTGCTTGCTTGGCTACTTTATTTATCTACATGAGGTTCTGGGGCAGTTCTGGGCTCCAGCAGGCTGGCTACTTCAGGCAAGGACTTCTTAGGACCATCCTATTTAGACGACTCTACGGCTCTCTCCTCTGAAAGTGAAAAAAAGCACAGCCTTCCTGCAGCATTATAGCAGGGTTATCTGTGCTAAAGATGCCTAGGGTATTAATAAGAAAAAAATCCAGTCCAGTCCTCTCAAGACATGAGTGCTGTGTTGTGTCAGAGACTGAATACAGCAGCCAGATACCACTTTTTTTTAACAACAAAAGAGTCTATCACTTTATCCATCAACTTCATCTCTCATCGCTGACTGCAAAGACAGTCCTTCAAGCATTATCAAGCATGGTTCATGGTATTCTTATATGCTCTTCGCCCCAATGCCAAACTGCATATGGACAATGTGGTATCTCAAAATGTATGGACACAGCACTGCCAGGATTTAGACACTGTCATTCAAATAACCTTTGCCTTCAAAGAGAATTTTGTGGTGGGCTCAGGGAATGTCACCTAACAAGGGACTCCAATGTCTGCCTGTGGGAGGGAGATAGGACATTGGGAGGGAAGTGGATACAAGAAGTGGAAAGTGGACACAAGACTCTACATATCAATCTGAAGAAGCATCTACATGTCAAGTTGAAGGAGATGGCTTTCAAGGAGTGTTGATTCTAACAGCAGCAGTTACTGTTCTAACAGACAACACAACACAACTGTGGGAATCTAACACACAGGGGGGAACACAACATTCTTATCCTATATGCAGGCAAATTTATTTTTTCAGGCAACAAATGCGCTTATGGCAACTTTCTGGGCAGAAGCAAGGTTTCCTTAGCAGAACTCGTTAAGCAGACAAATCATGTACAGCAGACAAGTCATGGATGGATCTTCATGTATTTCAGATCTTGGAATGTGGATCTTCATGTATTTCAGAACTCAGACATCTGTTAGATCGCTTCTCCACTAAACCTGCCAGCAACCACAGCTTTTGGGGTTCACACAATCATCACACAGCTGGGAAAGTTGATGCTTGGTTCAGCCTTGACAAACCTTCAGTTTCCACCTCTTGCCTCTTCCCTCTCTTTCCCTGTCTGCCAAAGGACAGACAGTGCAGAGGAAGGAGGATGAGGACAGGCCAGATAGCTCCAGATTGGCAACTGATACTCAACGTAGTCTCTAAAGAAAAGCCCCCATGGCCTTCCCCATGGCCTCCATCTGTTATCCCAGCATCCCATTCATCTTCTCCATCCAAAGCTTCATGCTTCACTCATCTGACAGCCTGGCATATTCTGACAGCCTGTCATCTGAACAACACACCTCAACAACTTCCTCAACAAGTTTTTAAAAGTGAAAAGCTAAATAGAGAAAGGAAAGTAGAAGGAAAAAAGCAAAAAATAAAAGGATTTTTTTATTTTATTTTTTAAAAAAAGCAATTTGGAGATTTCTTTAATGATTTATTATGGCTCTTCTCTATCTTATCTTTACTGGACAAGGGTCTGTCCTTCTTTCTCCAAGATTCATGCTGCAGCAATCTCTCAGCACTCTATGATTGTGACCCACCATTTTTTTCGCAGATCCTTGTTTCAGCAGTTCTTAGAGGAGCAAAAATAATACCCCCCCCACAGAGCTCCTACTCCTGCTTGGGATCTCAATTTTGTGTTGGAGCTGAATTGGCGACTGAATTGAAATATTTGTCATTTTGTTGGCTATTTGAAGTTGGCTAAGGTTGTGTCTGAGTTGCAGGTCTCATGGCAGTTTTGCCTTTTGGCCTTTTGATTTTCCATAAGGATATAAACGCACGTCACATTCCCTTCCCTTCCTGCCTAAGGTTTCTACTGTAGCTTTAAACCAAACTAACTTATTTGCTTGCTTTTTATGCAGACCCCAAAAAAAAAGGGGAAAAAATTTTTTTGCATACTTTTAGATGTACACAGTACACGTTGTATTACTTAAGCATAAGGATTTTATTCATCAGTTGTTTGTTTTTTTGTTTGTTTTTTTGCTTTGAGTTCGTGTCAAAAGCTGTGTCAAACTATTTCTATTGGGATTGATTTGTTTTGCATGCATTGCATTTATCATGGCAAGGAGGTTCCAGCTGGCTGGGATCCTCATTCCATTCCATCAGGGCCACTGCTACTAGCATTTCTAATGGGGTGGCAACTAAGGATATTTTAGCAGCTAGCAGCTAGTCAGTGCATACTTACTCTCTAAGCATTATCACCTTCCTATCTACTCTAAGTCTAGGGCTGTTTTTACACAGCTGTTTTGCAAGGCATGTTGTCAGCTCCCTTCTTTTATGATTTGCCAGCCCCCTTACCTCTGCTTTGGGATTCAGAAAACGAAGAACATAGTACAGTTTTTTTGTACCTGTAAATGTAGATGTTCGAGTAGATCAACGATCCCTCCCTCCCATCCCCTCCCTCCTTCCCTGTTTAGGGGGTAGTTGTGTGGTGATAGGTTTTTACCTGCTTATATATATATTATATTGTTTTTTTTTTGGTGTTTTTTTTTTGTCTTCTTTCTTTTTAGGGGGCATCTGGGGCAAAAGCAAGAAGATATGCATGCAGGATGGTCATGCGCATTGGTACCCGTCAGTCTGTATATAAGTAAGGACTGCAGCAATGGAATCCTCGAACATCTACATTTATGGTAGGTACAAAACTGTACTTTTCTTGTTTCTGCTTTTGTGGACAGGTCAGATTTACTGGGATTTGCCAAAGAACTTGTTACTTTTTTCCTTACCTACTGTTTCTTTAAACAAGAAAAGGAAGAGAGTTACTTTTCTTTCTGACATAGAATTTCAGTCAAAATTTTTAGTCAAAGTAGGAGACAGCGAGGAAGAGCGCATGAAATTCCTCTCCAGTCTTGAGTTTTCGGATTATGAAAAAAAGTAAGTATTCAGATTCTCCTACTGAAGATGTTTCTTTTATTGGCACTAAGTTTAATGAGATTTTTCAGTAGGACCAGAATGAGGTTTCTGTGGTACAGAAATGTATTGCAATTTATGATAGATTCCTTAGGCTGCAGCTATTCCACCAGTTTTGCCTACTTTAGAGAATGTTTTCTCATCATTTCTAGATTACCTGATGGCCTCCTGCTCCCAAGAAGTCTTGACAGGGTATATAAGATACCCCAGATACCTGCTTTATAATCCTAAAGCAGACCCAGCAATTATTTCTATAACCAAGTCTGTTTCTGCTGAAAAGAGATTACTGCTGCTAATCCTATTCCCTCTGATAAGGACAGGAAAACAGTGACTTCGTTGGGGAAGAAAATGTATTCTTCTAATACTTTAACTAACCTAATTTTAAACTGGCATGCTTACATCTTACGTTTTGTATTGTTCTTCCTGACTGAGCATATTGTAAAGTATGCTTATGGTGATGCTGACTCTTCAGAGCGTCTAGCTCAGTTTTGTTGATATTTCTCCAAATATGGTGAAACTGAGATTTTAAATTCTGTGTTGGAGGGTTTTTGACCCTTCTGCAGCTGTGGTGCTTAAGTATGATGAAAGAAAAATCTGATTCAAAGTGATTCACAGATTTTTCAGTCATCGTTTTTCAAAACAAACAGCAATTTCTCCGTCTCTTCAGCTCCCTTTTCCAGTAAGTATTTCAAGC
This sequence comes from Protopterus annectens, assembly GCF_019279795.1. Taxonomy (NCBI): domain Eukaryota; kingdom Metazoa; phylum Chordata; order Ceratodontiformes; family Protopteridae; genus Protopterus; species Protopterus annectens. The sequence continues at coordinate 1,643,265,836 of NC_056744.1, read as the reverse complement.
ATCAAGGAACCAAAGAACATGGTTTTAAAAAGTAATGGAAAGAAAGCTCTAAAAAGAAAGGAAAACATCTACAAGTCTAGAACAGTCCTTCTAGTCAGCATAACTATTTGCTTGTCCAAGCCTTCCCCCATCTCCAATCCTTACAACTTTCCATGTCTCTTGAATCTTCACCTTCCCTTGTGATATCAGATTGTTTCAGACAATTGGATTCTGAAGGTAATCCTGAGGTGGTACACTTGGCAATGGGAATCATTTCCTTCCTTTCCTCGGAATTCCTTATTGTCCAGGGGAACAGACTACGGTTTCCTCCCATTTTGCACCACATGCTGTGTCAGGGAGTCCTAGAACCTGTGCCTTTAAACTTCCTTGGCAAAGTTTTTTTTTCCAAGGTTTTCTTAGTTCCTAAACCAGAAGGATCCAGGAGGCCTGTGCTGGATCTTTCTTTTCTGAGCCACTTTAAGATTCCAAAGTTAAAAATGTTATCCCATCAGTATCTTGTACCTCTAATCCCTTTTCTAACTTTCATGGTAAAGCTGGATTTAGTAGATGCCTACCATCACATTCCTATTGCAGAGTATTTTCAAGCTTTTCATAAGATTTTCTGTGTCTGGGCAGATCTGTTTTCTGTTTTAGTCTTTGAAGTATCCACTACACCAAGGATATTCAGAAGATGACCAGTTCCAGTCACCGCTTACTGCAGACTTCAAGGCATTCACATTTTTCCATACTTGGATGCGATTGTCTTTTATCTTAGCAAACTCTTCGCAGCTGTCTTTATAGAATTTAGGAACTGTTTAGAAGCTTGTACTCAATCTGTTTTTTTTTCAAATCTACTTTCAAAAGTCTTCTGTCTCATGCCTTCTTGACAAATGATTTTCCTGTGATGCTTGCTGGATTCTTCCTTGGGAAGGGTCTTATTTTTTCCAGACAAAGTAGACATGATGTTCTTCATGTTTCACTGTTGCAGTCATCACACTTGGGTTATCTGCCTGCAGGTAGCCCTCAGTCGGCCTGACTACCAGAGTCTTGGGATTTCTGTGTCTGCTGTCACCTCTTCCATGACATCAGGTCATCAGGGGTATAAAACATGTAGCCGACGCCATTACATCAGTCTTACTTCCTGAGAAGGAAACAGAAGCAGTTCACAAGTGCTGGTCGGCTGTACCTGAAATTTTTGATCTGAAGTAGGAAGACTTCATTCGTCTGCAACCTGTGGGTATCGGATCCGACCTCGGATCCGAGCCGGCAATTCAAAAGCTTAGGCTCCGAGCTCCTAGCTCCTCCCTCTTACCCATAACCCCTTGCCACGCCCTGACTGACCTCAGATTTCGTTTGCCGCTTTTCAAGAAGCAACGGAATTCTTGAGCTCCTGGCGTGGTTTTGAGATAAGTAGTTTTCTGACAGGAAAATTGTTCAAATTCTCTTTTTTTGTTACAAAAATAGTTAGTGTTGTGTGTGGTTAAGGCTTTCCCTCCCTCTTTAGTTAATTTTTCACGGGTTTTTCGTAGTTTGTTTGTTTGTGTGTGTGTGTTTAGGCCTTAGGTGTTATGTCTGAAGCCCCTAAGGCTGTCTTTTCCAAATGTACCGAGTGTGGCCATAAGCTGTCCCCAGCAGATGGCCACACTCGGTGCGTTAAATGCTTGGGGGTTGAACACCTGTCTTCTGGTTGTACCATTTGTGCAGGGTTCAACCCCCGGGCTTTAAGGGAACGGAGGTCGAAGTTAGTGCTGGCGGGTCTTTTACCCCCAGATACTGCTTCGGCCTCTGCCCCCTCCAGTCAGCAACTTGTTGCTGTCAGTTCTCCCCCTCCGGCTGGGACTCAACCTCCCTTAAAAATGCCGGAGGAAGGATTCTAGTAGGGAGAGACAGAAGGAGAGGCACAGGGAGAAGCACCACAAGAGGAGAGCCGAAGCTTCCAGCTCGGCTCCTCCATCTAAGCGGGCTTCCCCTGTGCCTTCTAGCTTTCCTCCTCCTCGGCTCCACTCCCCTCGGTTCTCTTCTGGACCCGAGGAGGAGGAGGCTAGCCCTTCCAGGAGGTCACCGAGGCGGTTCTCTAGGTCCGCTTCGGTGGCCTCCTCTAGATCGACCTTTTCGATGAGCGAAGCTGATATGGACGGATGATGAGGAAATTCATCCAGGCCCAAATGCAAATGGGAGTGCTCCTAGCCCCAACCGGGAGGGCTTGACCCTTTTTCGCCCGTAGCTCCTTCTCCGACCCATACCACGGGTTCGAGCTGGCGCCGTGCAGATTTGGATCCGGGGTGGGTCGGATCTGATTGGTCGGCGCACCTCGGATCCGTCCCATCCCTTGAGTGCTTCGGTGCCGGACCCGACCTCTCGGAGCCGAGGCCGAGCCTCGGATCCGAGGGAGCTGGTGTGTCTTCGGCTCCGTCCAGGTCGGAGCACACTGGTCTCGGATCCGGCGGTTTCGGCTCCGACTCCAATCCGTCGTCGGATCCGAGTGGGGCCGGCTCTCGGGGCTTAGAGAAGCTGGCTCCCCTCGGCTTTCAACGTTATGGAAAGGGCACTGTCGAGGTCATCCGGACCCCGGTCCCTGCCACGGCTCCATCCCGCACTCCATTGCAGTTGGTCCAGGCCCCACCAGCCGGTCCCAGGGACAGCCCGCCTCGATGTCCCAAGTGGTTCCCTTGGAACATCCATCTGCTGAAGAGTACTCCTCGGACAGCCCCGATGAAGTACCTCGAAGCGCAAGTGCAAGAGGAGGCACATGGACTCCCTGAGTCCGTCACTGAAGACACGGACTTGGATGAAGGGAAGGCTCCCTAGGTCACCCCTGAGGACGTCTCATTTGGAGACATCATGGAGATGTTAAGGATCAGGGGGTGGTCTGCCCCACGGCTTCTTCGGACGAGTCTGTGTTCTTGGAGGCATTCGAGGTGGCCCTTCTACCTCTTGGGTGTCCCCTCCTGCTGACCCCCTGGTAGATCTTATATCTATCAGGCGTGGAAGGATCCGGACACCATTGAGCCTATCCCAAAACGCCCGGACCGCATTCTTTCTCCTCCATCAGACCGCACCCACTGGAGTAAGGGTCCCCCAGTAGATGCCATGATGATGGCTGCAGCCACGAAGAGGGAATTGGCCCAGGAGAGTCCCTCCGTCCATCCTCCGGGCAAGGAGTCCCGTTCGATGGATCGAATTGGGAAGCGAGTGTTTAGTTCAGCGACCTTCTCCTTGAGAGCGCTGAACTACATGGCGATGTCATTAGGATGCAGCGAGATCTGATTAAAGAGTACGCTGCATCTCCCCGGAGTCCATCTCGAGTGAGGATAAGCAGGTTTATTCCACCCGAATGGCCACTCTCAGATCTGTATCCAATACATCTATGCGGCTGCTTTCTCATGCTACTGAGGGAGCCGCTAGAGCCAGCGGAGCAGGCCTTGTCATGAGGCGACAGGCCTGGCTCCGCCATTGTGATTTTGCTGAGCCCTTTAAGGCGACCTTCGAATGCCCTTTCGATGGTTCTGCCTTATTTGGCAAGACTGTTCATGAGACACTTGTCCAGAGCGAAAAGGACGGAAGACGCTGTCTGCTGTCGGAGTCCGCTTCTCAGCTCCCCAGAGGTCCTTCTCTAAGAACCAAAAGGGACAGAAGAAGATGTGGTTCCGAAGTCGCAGCAGTCCCAACCTGCTCGGATAACCAGTCCTTCCATGGCAGAGGAGGACGGGAGGTCGTGCCAGAGGCAGGGGCTCCTGGCAATTTTGGGGCGCGCGGACCCTTCTCTGCGAGACCCACGCAGCAGCCCTGAAGGGTTGCCCGGCTGTCCGTCTCTGGAGGCGGGCGGGCGCGGGTTTTCGATGCACCTGACTTCTTGGGAGTCCATAACAACAGACAGTTGGGTGCTTCGACTTATATCCAGAGGATATTCAATACCCCTAATCAAGATTCCCAAATCTCGCAGCCTCCCAGATGTTCCACCCGACCAAAGGGAGGCGGCAGCTCAAATCAGCGGCTGCTAGGAAAAGAGCCATCCAGCGGCCCCCAGATCAAGCGGTATTAGGGTTTTACTCCAGGTTCTTTTTGGTGCCAAAGAAGACGGGGGACTTAAGACCAATTTTAGACCTTTCCCTGTTGAACCTGTCAGTAACCAAGCAAAAGTTCCGGATGGTCACCCTGCAATCTATACTCCCCCTTTTGAGGGAGAACGACTGGATGTGTTCCATAGACCTCAAGGATGCGTACTACCACATTCGGATGGACAGACGATCCAGGAGGTTTCTTCGCTTCTGGCTGGGAGCCAGTCACTATCAGTTCAGGGTCCTCCCCTTTGGTCTCACCTCAGCCCCCAGGGTGTTTACCAAGGTGTTAGCGGTGGTAGCGGCCCACCTGAGGCTCCAGGGATTACAGGTCTTTCCGTACCTGGACGACTGGCTCCTGACTGCATCATCAAGGCATCTTCTGTGCTCAGCCAGGGATTACTTCCTTCAACTAGCACCAAGGCTGGGCATAACGATCAACTGGGAGAAATCTTTCCTGAATCCAACTCAAATTATAGATTTCATAGGAGGAAGACTAGACACCAGATCAATGCTAGCCTTCCTCACCCCAGACCGTATCGTCAGCCTGAGGTGTCATGTGACAGCAATCCTTCAACCGTCACCAACTGCAGCTTCGGTCCTGAGGGCCCTAGGTTCTATGGCGGCAGCTATCCCGCTTCTAATTGGTTCTTCAATGGACCCTTCAAGTTCAGTGGTCTCCTCTTTGTTCGTCTCTAAACGCTCCGATTGCGGTCAGCAGAGCGTGCAGGGACTCCCTTCTGTGGTGGCTTCTTTCTCCGGAGCCCCTAGCAGGAAGACCCTTTTGCTGCATTTCCCGAGCCACAGTGACCACGGACGCTTCTTGCCTCGGGTGGGGGCATTCTGGGAAAGATTGTCCAAGGCACGTGGAATCCCACAGAGACATCATTGCATATAAATGTCCTGGAAATGAGGGCGGTGCTCCTAGCGTTGCAAGCACTTCACCACGTTCTTCCTACAGGGACTATTGCGATTCAGACAGACAACATGTCCGTAGTCTGGTATATCAACAAGCAGGGAGGAACCAGGTCTTATCCCCTTTGTCGAGAGGCCATGAGAGTCTGGGAATGGGCAATTTCCACCAAACGCTTTCTGATAGCAACGCACATTCCGGAAAGTCCAACATCCTTGCGGACAAGCTCAGTCGCACCATCCTTTCTCCACACGAGTGGTCCCTAAACCTTCAAGTAGCGAAGAAGATTTTTGCCGTTGGGGCAACCCTGTTGCGATCTTTTGCTTCTCCCTCAAACGCCAAATGCGACAATTTCTTCGCTCTACTTCCCCACCAGGAGTTCGAGGATGCTCTGGTGCATGCTTGGCCTCTCGGTCTCCTTTATGCCTACCCTCCACTTCCTCTGATGCAGAGGTTTCTGCAGAAAGCCAACAGTTTGGGGAGCAGAATGATTCTCATTGCCCCATTCTGGCCTCGACAACCTTGGTTCCCCTTCGTATGGTCTCACAAAATCAATCCACCATGGATTCTGGATCCAATTTCGGATCTCATCTCTCACCCTCTGGGAATGCCAGTTCCCAATCTGCGAACCCTCAAGTTGACAGCTTGGCTGCTCCAATTCCAACCTTAATTAGGACTCCCGGTATCTCTTCACCGGTCAAAGCAATTTTGGTGGCTGCTCATAAACCTTCTACCAGACAGGTTTATCGGAGTAAATGGAAGAGGTTCTCTATATGGGCAGGGCAGAGAACGGTGGATCCTTTTTCAGCACCTATCTCTGCGGTGCTAGAATTTCTAACAGACCTCTTTCATCAAGGGGCCAGTTCTTCCACGATTAAAGTACAATTGGTGGCTATATCGCATTATCACATTGGACAGGACACAGCTCCCCTTATGACAGCGAAATTATGCAAATCCTTTCTCAAGGGAGTTTTTTTTATTAAGGCCTCCAGTCAAGGAGGTTGTACCGCCTTGGGATTTGTCTTTAGTCCTGCAGGCCCTTACTGCTCCTCCCTTCGAGCCTGCAGCTTCTGCTGATTTAAAATTCCTTTCCTGGAAAACTGTCTTTCTGGTAGCTATCACTTCAGCCAGAAGGGTGTCTGAGCTTCAGGCTCTTTGTGTCAAACCGCCTTACCTTTCTTTCTTCCCTGATAGGGTGTGCCTCAGGACCAATCCATCTTTTCTAGCGAAGGTCTCTTCTGAATCCAATATTAACCAGTCAATCAATTTGCCTGTCTTTTTTCCCAAGTATTCAAACAAAGGGGAATACAAATTGCATTCATTGGATGTTCATAGACAGTTACGTTTTTATATTAACAGGACAGCTGGCCACAGGAAATCAGATCAGCTGTTCGTCTCCTTTGCTAAATTTGCTCTGGGTAAAGCAGTGTCTAAAGTCACTCTGTCTAAATGGATTGCTAATTGCATTTTGCAGGCATATGACACTTCAGGCAGACCTGCTCCTAAGAGGGTTACGGCTCATTCTACTAGGGCAGCTTCACGCCAGCCGCCTTTAAGTCCCGTGTTTCGTTGGATGATATCTGCGGCAGCTACTTGGGCCTCGCCTCATACTTTTATTTCTCATTACAAGGTGGATGTTGTTTCTAGAGGAAGAGCATCCTTTGGCTCAGCGGTGCTCGAACATCCTTCCATGATGGCCGCCCAAGATTCAGGTAGCTAGGGACTCTGTCCCACAGGTTGCAGATGAATGAAGTCTTCCTACTTCAGATTTAGAAGTTATGTACTCACCATAACGTTCCATCTGAGTAGGTGACTTCATTCGGATGCAACCATCCCCCCCTCCATCCCCCTGACCTTTATAGAGCGAGTATTTATGCTGTTTTAGTATACTGTGGTCAGTATTTGAGGCAAACTCAATCTGAGGTCAGTCAGGGCGTGGCAAGGGGTTATGGGTAAGAGGGAGGAGCTAGGAGCTCGGAGCCTAAGCTTTTGAATTGCCGGCTCGGATCCGAGGTCGGATCCGATACCCACAGGTTGCATCCGAATGAAGTCACCTACTCAGATGGAACGTTATGGTGAGTACATAACTTCTAATTTTTTCAAGTTTCAGACCTGAAGTCTTCTAAAGCTAAGTACCCCGTTGGGGATTCTTTTTTCTTGCTCTGATGTCAGAAAAAATTAATAATTGTCTTGCCTGTGGAAAACAAATACCTCACAGAGATTTTCATTCTTACTATGTCACCTGTTTAGGCCCAGACCACAATGTCCCTAGCTGTTGGTTTTGTGCCTTGTTTAATGCCTGAACCATTCGTCGTCGGCTATTTTTGTAGCCAAATTCTTTCGCTCTCATTCTCCGTATTCCAGAATGGCTTCAGTAAACCATCCGATAATCGATCTTCCAAAAAAGCACAAAGACAGCAATAGGTCAAAAACTGCTGACGACGCTTCCGTTAAGCTTGTTACTAGTCCGCCAGTACTCAGTGAGGTGCCTTTGCAGCCCCTGATGCCCGCTTCTTCAGATTCGCAGGCCTCTGCTGAGACCCATTCGGAGTCCGTTATGCCACGAGATGCTTCTTCATCTATGGAACCTGCGGATGTCTCTACCTTAGATGGGTCCGGAGCCACTGTGCAGTCACCGGCTTCTGAGGGTGTATTCTGACCTACCCATATTCATATTATAGGTTCATAGGTAGGTACTAGGTTATTGGCCCTAGGGCCTATAGAAGCCTAGCCAAAAAGGTACCCTGGCTTTCGCCATCCAAGAAAATTATTTTCCTGTGCCCCTGTCAAGCAGAACCACAGAAGTGCTCCCCGGGGTGAATTTCCTGTTACCCATCCAATCATCAAGATTTTTCTTGAAGAGTGCTAATGAGGAGCTCTGTTTGACATAGATAGGTAGTCTGTTCCAGAGTTTGGAAAGCCTCTGGGACAGGAATCTATCCCCCCAGCATGTTCTGTTTATTGTGATGACAAGGTTTAGGTCCCTAGAGCATGTGGCTCAGAGGGATTGGGATTTCTTTAAGTGGAGCATGTCCACACCTCTGGGTTTGACATAGCTTTGTATGTTACGCAGAGATCACCTCTGAGTAGGCGATATGTGACGGAGTAAAGCTGGAGTTTTTTGAGACGGTCTGCATAAGGCATCTGTTTGAGGCCAGTAATCCTCTTTGCGGCCTTTCCAGTTGTTGTAGATGTCTTGTGAGGTACATACCAAAAGGGGCATTGTACTCTACAATGAGTCTGAGTGATGAGTAGAGGGGAACAATGACCTCTTTTTTTCTGGATGAGAAACTTTTTGTGATGGTGTGCCACGTAGAAGGATTTCCTGACCACTGTGGCAATGTGATTATCAAAGGAGAGACTACTGTCCACCTGTGTCCCAAGGTCTCATCACACTTTCAGTGTTAAGTAGACTACCACCTATGTGGTAGCTCATGGGTACAGAGATTTTACCAAAGGGGATGACAATGCACTTTTTGGCATTGAGCTTGAGACCATGTCTTTGACACCAGGCATCTGTCTCAGTGAGGCCCTTTTGTAGAATGTCCACATTGTTAGGAGTTTTGATTATGGCTCCTAGTTTGCAGTTATCTGTGAATTTAGTTAGCCAAAGAACTTCTGTGTTAGCCTGTACTTCGGAGAAGTAGATACCAAACAGGAGAGGACCCAGGACTGGACCCTGTGGTACTCCACTTGTCACTGGTCTGAAGTCTGATTTGGAGTCTGCTACTTTCACAGTATGGGTTCTGTCAGTAAGCCTCTTGGCAACCCATCTTGTGACATAGGGATTTATACCTAGTTTAGTGAGTTTATCTATAATTCCAGAGTTGGGGATAGTGTCGAACGCCTTGGCAAGATCTAGATAGGCTGTGTGAACCACCTTACCCTCATCTATTGCTTTGGTGACTACTTCAAAGAAGTCTATCAGGTTTAGGGGACATGATCTGCCTTTTACAAACCCAAACTGTGTGGGGTCCAGAGTTTGGAGATCTCCAGTGTCTTTGTTTATGAGTTCCATGATGATACATTCTATGGCCTTGCCAGACGAGGCTCGTCAGGCTAATGGGCGGTAGTTCCCGGGGTCTGTTGTGGCCCCCCCCTTTTGTGGTGTGGGATAACTGTCACGGTGCACAATTCAATGGGCACAAAGCCTGAGGTGAGGCTATGATTGAACATGGTACTTAGGTGGGGTGCCAGTTTATTCTGTAGTTCATGTAGAAGGCAGCCTGGGATTTTGTCAGGTCCCATGGATGCTGTGTTCTTGGCTTTGGAGAGTGAGGTTTTTACCAGTGCAGCCATGATTACAGGAACTTTGCATTCTTCCAGTATAAATATGGGCCCTTTAGGGGGTGAGAGGGGGGCAAAGTTAGCACTGAACCTATCTGCCAGGATGTTGGCAATATCAGTTGTTTCTGTATATTTAGTGTCATTGTGCTGTAACTCAGAGCAGATCTGAGTGTTGCCACTGAGATGTTTGACATAGCTGTAGAATGCTTTGTGGTTGTCTTTATAATCAGTGGCAATTTTGTTTTCCTAACTAACTTTGGAGGATTTTATGAGGGATCTCAGTTTCTTACTGAGGCTGACCACGGAGTTCCTCCAGTCATGGGATTTTACTCTTTTTTGCAACAGTTTCTTTCTTCTGTTGTAGAGTTTGTTTATGGCAGGGGACCACCAGATTGGCTTCCTTTTTTTGGAGGATAGTATCTTGGTTCTGTTAGGGATAGCATGATCCATGCACTCGTGTAAGTGCTTATAAAGTGCATTTGTGTAGGATTCAGCAGTCGTACCTCTATTGTCCATCTGCATGGGTGTCGTGGAGTTTACCAGTTCTGTCTTAAGAAGCGTGAAGTTGGCTTTGGAGAATTTTTTTATGGTTGTTTTCCTAATGGGGGGTGGGAGCAGGATGTGGATGTCTAGTGTGATTAGCTTGTAGTTGGATCTGACCAACGAGGAGCTGATCTCTGGTGTGGACCACTGGTCACCCATGTTGGTGATGACCAGGTCTAGGATATTGCTGCCCCTGGTGGGGGTGTGGATACGTTGATCCAAGGCGTTGGAATTGATGATTTCCAGCAAACGTTGAGCGAAAGAGTAGGTACATGAGTAGTTTTCCCAGTTAATGGTAGGGTAGTTGAAATTGCCCATTATTAGAGTGTTGGGTTTTACCTTAATATTTTCCAGTGTATCAAGAAAAGAGGAGTGGGAATTCTGGGGCATGGTGGGGGGTCTGTAGCAAGCTACAATCTGGATTGCGGTTTTGCCCAGAGTTAGTTGAACTTGGATAATCTCGGATGCATTATGCTGAGCAACTAGCTTGGAGGTGTAGATATCCTTAATGAATATGGACACGCCTCCACCTTTAGTGTTTCGGTCCGGGTTTGATGGCTGAAAGGTGTGGTATGAATTATAGCCTGGTAATGCAGGGGTGCTCTCTGGAGCTTTGAACCAGGTCTCTGTCACTGCACAGATGTCAATGTTCTCCATTTTAAGGAGTGCCTCGAGTGAGTGCATTTTGAGGTTTAGACTTCTAGCTTTGAGTAGCATTACCCTCAGATTTTGCTTGCTTGTACCTGTTACGGTGGTGAATTTATCATTTGAACCTTGCCTAAAAAAAAAAAGTGGAAAATATATTGTTCTTGGAGTCATTCTCAAGGAAGGGACACAGCTGTGCCCAACTTACCTCAAATCCTTGATTACCTAGCAGAGCTGCTCCACAGAGGCCTATCCTTCTCATCCATTAAGATTCATGCCTCTGCCATCTCAGCTCATTATAATACTGAGCCTCCTCTCTTTTCTCACCCTATCATAAAGTATTCCTGCGAGGAGTTAACAATTTAAGGTTCCCTAGGAGAGCTCACACCCCAGCCCTGGGACCTTAACTTTGTACTGGAAAAACTCACACTTCCCCCTTTTTAACCTGCTGCTTCAGCAGAGTTAAATTTCCTCTCTCAGAAAACAGCCTTACTTCTAGCTATTACTTCAGCAAGAAGAGTGTCTGAGTTACAGACACTAATGGCGGTGAAGCCCTTCATTATTTTCCATGCTGACAGGGTTTCCCTCAGGACTAACCCTTCCTTTATGCCCAAGGTAGTATCTAGTGTGGCTTTAAACCACTCCATCCATTTGCCAACCTTTTTCCCTAATCCTCAGAATAGAGGGGAAAGGATGCTGCACTCCTTGGATGTGCACAGACAGCTCACGTTCTACCTTAACAAGACTAAGCCTTTCAAAAAATCTGACCAGCTACTAGTCAGCTTTGCTACAGTGGAAGAGGGCAAGGACATTTCAAAGCAAACCATTTCCAAATGGATAGCACATTGCATCCATTTCTGCTACAAGCACCATGGAAAATCTACCCCTCTGGGGATCAGAACTCATTTCACTAGAGCTACTTCAACCGCTACAGCATTTCTCGGGGGGGGGGGGTCCCCACCAGGGACATCCTGGAAGCTGCAACCTAGAGTTGTGTGTCTTACCTATGTTCTCTAAATCCAGAGCTGGATTTGCTACAGCAGTCTTACAAGGCCTGCTAGCCAGCCCCAACACTTCTGGACTGCCTCCACCCTTCCTCAGCTTTGGGAATCAACCCATATGATGACGCCAACAGTGAAACACGAAGAACATAGTACAGTTGTGTACACTTACCATAAATGTAGATGTTCGAGTGTATTCACTGTTGCAGTCCTGGTTTCCATCCCTCCAGCCCCCTGGCTTTCTCCATCCTTTTTACCTATTCTCTTTGTGACCATCTTTTATGGCACAGATATTTACTTTTTACTGGAGGTGTTCTACACCATGTAATAGCTTTCTGTTTTGGGGGCTCCTGATATCTAGGGCAAGAAAAACTGATGTAATGGTGTTTGCTGCATGTTTTATACCCCTGATGATCTGACGTCATGGAAGAGGCAACAGCATCCAATGCAGAAATCCCAAGACTCTGGTGTTCGAGCTGACTGAGGGTTACCTGCAGGCAGATAACCCAAGTGTGTTGACTGCAACAGTGAATACACTTGAACATCTACATTTATGGTAAGTGTAAACAACTGTACTTTTCAAACGTACTTCATGAGTTTTTCTAGTCAAAGTTATGCATCTGCAAGGACGTTTCTCCAGATTCTGGGGTAAAGGGCATCAATGATTCTCATATTTCATTGGCCAGACTACACATGGGGGAAATAAAAGTGGTATCTCAGATCATTCTGGACTCATTTCCACCCTTTGTCCTTTCAGATCCCAGTTCTGTGTGTTGTAGAGGAGGAGATCAGATAGTGAGGTTGACCAGATATCTTGCAATCCAGGTCCTCAATTCTCCCCTCCGATTTTCCCTCCAGTCATTCTACACTGACTCTTCAGATCTGACATTGGGTAAAAGTGCAGGCTCTGTGGGATCTTGTAGACAAGAGGCACGTACATATCTGAGAGATGTTGGCAGTGCTCAATACTTTGAAGGTCTTGAATCATCTCTGGTCACCAGGGCTACTGTATGTTTACCCAAGCACCACCACAGTGATGTGATACATAAACAGGAGGATACCAGATCTTACCGTGTTTGCAAACCTGCTGTGCTAGCCTAGAAAGTAACAACTGTTCTCAGTTTGACTCTTCAGGCTCCCCTGCATTCCATCAGAGCAAAACTTGGTTGTAGACAAGCTCAGCAGGGCCAAAGTAGACCCCATAAATTGAAGCTTCATCCTAAGGTCTTTCAAGAATTGATTCATATGTGAAGAAACATCAGATGTTATGTGATCCTATCTCGCCTACATTCTGTACTGATGGGTTCGGAGCCGATCCCTCGGCTCCGACTCGGCACGCTTATGCTATAGAGTGAGGCCTCTTATTGGCTGAGCTATCTTTATCCCAGGATGCACCACCACTAATCCCCCAGATCTCGTTTGCCGCTAACAAGCTTAGACGTGGTCTCAACATTGGCTGGGCTAAGTACTATTTATTAGGCTTTTTCCTGTCACAAATTTCCTTACTTTGAACCCAAAAGCTGTTTTAACAGCTATTGTTGTTATATTAGTGTGATTGGTGAATTTCTGTTGGTAAATTCGTGATTTTTTTAGTCAGGGAAGGTTTCCCGATGTCCTTCAAGGATGCATCTGCAGTCCTAACATATGGGTTGTCCTGCGTCAGGCAGCCCTTCGGTCGGCCGGATTCCAAAGTCTGGGTCTGGCCTCGGCTGATGTCGCACTTCACCCGACGTCATAGTTGCTGTCAATTGGGTATAAAGGCATCAGCCGACGCCATTTTCCTCAGTCTTTCTTGCCGCGCGGTGCCCGAAGCAGAAGCTGTTCGCAAGTGCCGGTTGGTCAGATCCAGAGATATTTCTACTACCGAAGACTTCTTAAAAGCTAAGTACCCCATTGGGGACTCTTTCTTGCCTCAGCCGATGTCAGAAAAAGTAAATAATTGTTTAACTTGTGGGAAACAAATACCTCATAAGGATTTCCACTCTTACTGCCTTCCTTGCTTAGGCCCAGACCACGACGTAGCAGCTTGTCTAGCCTGTGCTTCCTTCAACCGATGGACACTTAGACGTCGGTCGGAGTTTGCGGAGGAGTTTTTTGGTCCCGCTTTTGCTTACAAAATGCCGTCGGAGACTCCGACTTCACAATTAGCTAAAAAGCGTAAGGAAAAGGACCGACACTCGCGGTCCGCAGTTTCGGCCGAAACCACGGTTAAGCCAACCGCGAGTGTCTCGGTTTCGGCTGAAACCGAGTCCTCGGTTCTTCCTTCGGCCGAAAACTTACCTCCGACAGCCGAGGCCTCACACAGCATGGCTGAATCTGCTACTGAAATTTCTCCTGCTGTAGCAGGCCCCCAGGATTTATCTGATACTATTCCTTTGGACATATCTACTCCTGCACGTGGAGCTGCTAGACCCCCTGCATCCATGTCTATCAAGGCTTTTTCTAGGGCTAAAGCAGCTAAATCTTCTAAGGCCTTGCCTGCTAAAACCTCCTCACACAGGCCTAGCTCTAGTTCCCAAATGCTCAGCCTGGCAGAGGATCTTATTTCTTTGATCAGGGGATCCCATCCTCACCCTGACAGGGCCTCTCATCCCCCTCCAGAGAAGAGGCCTAGAGCAGAGCCCCCTGAGCCAGTTTCTACAGATTATTCCTCTGATGATTCAGAAAACTCAAATCCTCCAGAAGGCCCTTATTCTCCATATGAGGATTCTGACGCAGAAGACTCCATTCCTTCTGCCTCCCCTCCTGAGGAATTTTCTTTTGGGGAAACCTTGCATGCTATGAGAGAGCAATTTCAATGGCAGGGCCAGGATTTTTCAGATTCTAGGAAGAGGCTAAGGACCTTTTTACATTTGCCACAGCATAGGCCTTTAGCCATTCCTCCAGTACTAACAGTTGTGGACGATGCATTTAATGATGCTTGTACTGCCCCTGACTCTCTTCCCCTGGCCCCTGCTAAGCCCGACAGATACTACAGGGTCCCGGACACACATTATCACTTGTATAAGGCTCCTGTTGCAGATCCTGAAACTATTTCACAGGGCCCCAAAGCCGTTGCAACTGCCTCTGCCAAAAAAACCCTACCCTCTGAAAGAGAATCTAGAGCTTTGGAGAGATGGGGTAAAAAAGTTTATACTTCTGCTACTCTTTCGGCTAGGGCCTTAAACTGTCAATTCCACATGATTCAGTATCAGGAATTTTTGTTAGATCAGCTAAATAAAAAACTATCCTCTCCTGAACCTATAGACCGTAAGTCCCTTCAGGATTTGGTACATAACACTCAGCAGGTCAGTAATCATTCCTTAAAATGCGGCTATGATGCACTGGAGGCTTCCTTTAGATCAGCTATGACTGGTACAGTGATCAGAAGGCATGCATGGTTAAAAGAGCAATCCTTACCAGACCATGTAAAGTCAAAGCTCCTAGATGGTCCCATGGAGAAACACAGTTTGTTTGGCTCCCCTGCACAGCAAGTGTTAAAGAAGGTGGAAGAAAAAGCAAAATCTGTCCAAACAGTCAAGGATTTCTTACAGGTACAGCCACCGAGGTTTAGTAGAAATTGGCCTTCGAAGAATTGGTCCTTTCCAGACACCAACAGAGCACAGAGAGGCAGAAATAGGCGCCCAAGAGGCAGAGGTCAATCCAGAGGTGCCTTCAGGGGACGTCAGTGGCAGCCTAACAACCAGAGAAATACTGCCACAGACCCAGCTACTACCACTACCACAGGACAGTCACAGTGACTTGGCTCTGATACCGCCTACCAGGGAACAACTGGAAGCACCCTTAGGCAGAAAGCTAGCCTTATTTTCAGTAAACTGGCATTATATTACAGGAGACAAATGGATTTTACAGACAATAGACAAAGGTTACAGGTTTCACTTCCATACTCTACCAAGGAAGAGAGGAATGCCAAACCTACCACCAAACCAAAAAACAAACGCTCTAGAACAAATCAACCACTTACTAAGGATGAGAGCTATAGAAAAGGTACCGTCTATGGAACAAGGACAAGGATTTTATTCCAGACTTTTCCTGGTGCCAAGAAAAGAAAACCAATGGAGACCTATTCTCGACCTGTCCGCTCTGAACACATATCTCATTGTTCCAAAATTCAAAATGCTGACCCTACAGCAACTTCTTCCCATGCTGGGCAAGGAGTCTTGGCTGGTGACTGTAGATCTCAAGGAGGCATACCTGCATGTCCCTATATGACCAGATTGCAGAAGATACCTCAGATTTCTTGCAGGATCAGAGCATTATCAATTCTCAGCATTGTCCTTTGGCTTGTCTACTGCGCCCAGAGTATTCACGAAATGCCTGGCATCAGTAATTGCTCATTGCAGGCTTCAGTGAATTCAAATTTATCCATACCTGGACGATTGCCTGATACAAGCGGACAACAAGGTCAAATTAATAAAAGATTTGGAAAAGGTTATTCACCTATTACAAGCCCTGGGATACACAGTCAACATCAAAAAGTCAAGGCTGGTACCATCCCAAAGGATAACATTCTTGGGTGCAGAACTGGACACACCAATTCAAATGGCATTTCTCACCACAGAAAAACAAAAGCAACTGCCACTCTATTTCATGGCATTAACAACGCAGAATCAGCTTACAGCAAGGAAAGTCCTGCAAGCCCTGGGTTACATGGCATCCTGCATAATATTGATTCCACATGCCAGACTACATATGAGGAAGTTGCAATGGTACCTAAGGAATTTATGGTCTCAGCAGAAGCACAGCCTAGAAACCCAAATTCCAATAATTCCATGCCTGAAGAAAGAATTCCTGTGGTGGGCTCAGGCCTGTCAGTTGAACAAAGGACTGCCTTTCCACAGCCCTCACCCAAGCCAGACTATCACCACGGACGCCTCAGACCTCGGTTGGGGGGCACACATGGTAGACAAGTGTATACAAGGCCTATGGACACAAGACCAGCTGAACCTACACATAAATCAAAAAGAGATGCTGGCAGTGAAACAGGCAATTCAGACATTCAAACCGTTTCTTCAACAAGGTCATTTGCTGATAAGGACAGACAACACCACAGTTATGTGGTATATCAACAAGCAGGGAGGCACACATTCATATCCTCTATGCCAGATGGCAATGGACCTGTGGAATGTGGCCCTGAACCTCAACATTCAGCTCCAGGCCATATTTGTGCCAGGAAAAGAAAATATACTAGCAGACACCTTAAGCAGAACTACCATGGATGCCCACGAATGGATGCTGCATCCGGACATCTTCAAATCCATTACAAACAAATGGGGGCTACCAGAAATAGACCTGTTCGCATCCCCACACAACCACCAATTGAGAAAATTCTGCACAAGGACATACCACCCACTTGCTTGGAAGGTGGACTCCCTATCCTTCAGTTGGAAAAACCTAACAGCATATGCATTCCCACCTCTTCCTTTGATGCACAAAGTGCTACTGAAGATCAAAGATCATCACCCAAAAATCATCCTGATAGCTCCAGACTGGCCGAGGCAGCATTGGTACCCGCTTCTGAGGAGTATGTCTCGAGCACACGCATGGCCTCTACCTCTAGTTCCTTTACTGCTAACACAAAACAACTACAAGATCCTGCATCCAAATTTGAAAACACTGCAGCTAGCTGCTTGGAATCTTACATAAAACAAAATAACCCAGATTTATCTCAGAGGGTTAAAAGACATTATTCTGGAGGCTCGCAGACCCTCCACAAGGAAAACTTATTCAGCAAAATGGAAAAGATACCTCTTGTGGAGTGCAGCAAAAGGAGAAAATGTATCATTGGCAAACATAGCTAACATCCTGGAATATTTAGCAGAACTTTTCCACAATGGCCTGTCTTACTCCTCCATTAAGATTCATGCATCAGCAATTTCAGCAGAATACAACATGGATCCTCCAGTATTCTCTCATCCTCTACTCAGGCAGTTTCTAAGAGGTATTAAAAATGTAAAGCCTCCAAGGAAGCCACCTTTGCCTACATGGGACCTGAACTTTGTGCTAGAAAAGTTAACACTTCCCCCTTTTGAACCAGCAGCAACAGCAGAATTACAGTTCTTATCTTGGAAAACTGCTTTCCTGCTTGCAATCACTTCAGCAAGAAGGGTTTCTGAATTACAGGCATTAATGGCAGTACAGCCCTTCCTTATCTTCCATCAGGATAGAGTGTCCTTGAGAACTAACCCTACTTTTATGCCTAAGGTGGTCTCTAGGGTATCATTGAACCAAGCAATCCACCTACCAACATTCTTCCCCAACCCACAGAACAAGGGGGAAAGACTACTGCATACCTTGGATGTGCACAGGCAATTATGCTACTACCTGGACAGAACCAAGAACAATAGAAAAACTGACCAGCTTCTGGTAGCATATGCAACAGGAATGGAAGGAAAAGCAATTTCAAAACAGACAATTTCAAAATGGATAGGAAATTGCATTAGATTTTGTTACTCTTTTCATGGAAAGTCAACTCCAGAGAACATCAGACCTCACTCCACAAGGGCTACAGCCACTACTACAGCTTTCTTACGAGGAGTGGCTACCAAAGACATTTTAGAGGCTGCTACTTGGAGCTCCGTGCATACATTTGCCAAGCATTATAATCTACCTTTATACTCCAGATCCCGAGCAGGTTTTGCCACTGCTGTTTTGCAAGGGATCGTAACTACACCATAATCTTCTTAGTGCCTCCTCCCCCAGTTTGGCTATGGTATTCTACCCATATGTTAGGACTGCAGATGCATCCTTGAAGGACATAGTACAGTTTTGTACCTACCATAAATGTAGATGTCCGAGAGGTATGCATCTGCAGTCAGGATTACCCACCCTCCTTCCCCTCTGTGGTACTCCTAGGGTATTTGCCCATCTTATAGCTGGCTGGGGGAATCTATTATGGTGTATTTGTTTGTATATATGTATATACATGTTTATTTTTGTTTGCTTTCTACTGTTTGGAATCATTTGCATTTATCCAAATTTAGCCTTCCTAGAGGGCACCTGGCATCTGGGGCAAGAAACACTGAGGAAAATGGCATCGGCTGATGCCTTTATACCCAATTGACAGCAGCTATGACGTCGGGTGAAGTGCGACATCAGCCGAGGCCAGACCCAGACTTTGGAATCCGGCCAACCGAAGGGCTGCCTGACGCAGGACAACCCATATGTTAGGACTGCAGATGCATACCTCTCGGACATCTACATTTATGGTAGGTACAAATCTGTACTTTTTAGTTAGAGGGGCCTTCCCCTGTTACTTTGCTGCTTGTGTATCTTTCTTGGGTCAGGTACCCGTTTAAGTTAGAGGGTCTTGACTCTCTTTCTCCCTTTTTTGTCTATTAACTGTTTAGTGTAAAAAAAAAAAAATATATTGTTGTTATATTTTGTTAAACTTGTTGAATTTAACTTTACATTTAACTAAAGTTTAGTGTTTTTTCACTTAGATAGGTTCTGTGGCATAGCAGTTATGTCTAAAAAACACAAACCCTCCGGGTTTAAGAAATGCACGAGGTGTGGTTTTAAAATGTCCATAACGGACGACCACTCCTCGTGCGTCTATTGCTTAGGTGCTAAGCACCTACAAGAGTCGTGTAGTGTGTGCCACGCGTTCTCTTCTAGAGTCCTCCAGGAGAGGAAAAACAAATGAATCCTCAAGGGATTAATCAAGCCTTCCTTTGAGGAGGCTTTATCTTCCTCTCTGTCTCCTTCTAAAAAGAAGAAAGCGTCGGCTCCGACCAGTCAGTCGGAACCGACCGCTAAAAAAGCTAAGCAGACTTCTCCATCGGCTCCACGGACTTCGGAGCCGAGGTCGAACGGTCTGCCTCGATGCCTCCAGCCTCGACCCTCTGGTTTCGGAGCCGAGGTCTGGGGCATCGAGGCGGTCACCCTCATCGGCTCCACTGATATTGGAGCCGATAAGGTACCGGCTCAGACTCTTCCCCCTCGGAGCCAAAGTCCTTATCGGCACCGAGGGAAATTTCCTTGAAACCTTCCTCGGAGCCGATAGTTGTTGAGTCCATTCGGAGCTGGTCCCCGAGCCCTTCGGAGCCGATGGAGAAATCGGTTCGGGCCCGATCGGTATCCTCTAGATCATCCAAGATGTCTGATTCGGACATCGACAGGGTGCTCCTTCGACTCTTCCAGTCTCCGGTGTTCCAAAAGCAAGTTTCGGCTCCAGCCCATTTGGCTTCGGAGCCGATGGTCCACTCCCCTACTGTGGTTCCTCCTCCAACAGCTTCGGCACCGTTGGAGCCGGTGCTGGTGGAACTTGTGGAGGTGTTAGGGTCGGGCCCGACCCGTGCTCCAACTCCGGCTCTTGGGTCGGAGTTCAGTACACAGACTTCTTCCTTCGGCCCTGGGGGGGAGGCTTCGGGATTGATGCTTTCAGTCCCAAGTCTCCCTCTTGGTGCGTCGGCGGCGGGAGTGCCGTCCACTGTCGTGGCCACGGAGGTGGGACCCTCCCAGGATTCTGGTGGTCCGGCCTTCAGGGCTATGAGGAGTGCTTTAGCCAAATCTTCCTTGGCTACCTCCACAGTTTCCCCAGCTCCTTCCCTACATACGGAGACTGGGTCATTGGCAGTCCCCCTGTCCTTAGACAGCGGAGCCCCCGGGCCTCAGGTTACCCCCGCTGGGGTTTCTCCCCCTCCTGGAGGTCCTTCTGAAGCCTCTTCGGAAGAACCCCCCAGGAAGAGATCGTGCAAGAGGAAGCACGTTGACTCCCCTGATGAGTCTCTGACATCCGACACTGATCTCGATGATGCAGAGGGGTCCCCCAAGTCGTCCTCGGATGATATCTCCTTTGCAGACATCCTGGAAGCCCTAAAACAATGAGGCGGCTGGCAGTCCAAACCTCCCTCTGCTGATGAGCCGGTGTTCCTGAAGGCCTTCGGGGCTCAGCCCTCCGCCTCCTGGGTGTCTCCGCCCTTCGACGAGCTCTTGGATTTGATCTGTCAAGGGCGGGAACACCCAGACTCTGTGGAACCGGTGCCTGCTCGTCCGAACAAATTTCTCTCGGCGCCCCCTGATAGAGAGTTCCTAACTAAAGGTGTGGCTGTAGATGCTTTGGTGGTGGCATCTGCTACCCAGCAAGATGTAGCAGAGGCTTCTACGTCCGTCCATCCTCCTAATAAGGAGTCTAGGAGCATGGATCGGTACGGAAAGCGCACCCTCAGTGCAGCGACCTTTACACTGAGGTCCTTGAACTACCTTACGCACTTTACCAGATTTCAGAGGGATCTGATTAAGGAGCTATCCGATACCCTCTTGGGTAACCTGCCTGAGGAGCTGGCCCAGACGGTTGGCTCTCAGCTGGCTACAATGTCGTCCATTTCAAACTCGTCCATGAGGCTCATTTCTTATGCGGCCGAAGGGGTGAGTAGAGCGGCGGGTACAGGCATTGCTCTACGGAGACAAGCCTGGCTCCGCCTGTGTCATTTTGCGGAGGCCTTTAAGTCTTCATTTGCCGACGCCCCCTTTGATGGGTCCTCCCTGTTTGGACCCAAGGTAAAGGACACACTAACCAGCTGTGAACAGGAGGGTAAGACTCTGACTGCCGTAGGGGCACGATTTTCCACTCCCTTTCGGCCTTATCCCAAGGCTAAAAGAGGAGGGAAAATGTGGTTCCGTAGATCTCAGAAGCCTTACCCCTCTCAGCAGGAGGATTCCCCTTCCAGAGGCAGAGGAGGGGGGAATTCTTCCGGAAGACGCTGTCCCAGAGGCGGCAGAGGCCCTCGCAACACTGGAGACCGCGAGTCCTTTCGTGGCTCTTCAGCCTTTCATAGTCCCTGAGGGATTGCCCGGCTGTGCTGCTCCAGAGCCAGTCGGGGGTCGTTTCTCGAAGCACCTAAAGGCCTGGGAAGGTATCACTCAGGACCGATGGGTGCTTCGGATTATTGCCGGAGGTTACTCCATCCCATTCTCTCACCCCCCCCAGTCCAAAAAAATCCCGGACCTGCCACCCAGTCAATGGGATACCGCAGCCTCAGAGGTTTCAAAGCTGCTGCAAAAAGGAGTCATCCAACCGGTCCCCGCAGACCAGATTGGATTAGGGACTTACTCAAGATTCTTTTTGGTGCCAAAAGACCGGGACTTGAGGCCCATTTTGGACCTCAGCATCCTAAACCGTTCAGTCAGAAAGTCCAAGTTCCGAATGGTCACCCTACAAACCATTCTCCCATTGCTGGATTGCTGGAGAAAGGTGTTTGGATGTGCTCCATAGATCTCAAGGACGCTTATTATCATATCATGGTACATCAAGCATCCAGGAGACATCTGCGCTTCAGCCTAGGAGGCAGTCATTTTCAGTTCCGTGCGCTGCCCTTTGGTCTCACCACAGCCCCCAGGGTGTTCACCAAGTGTTTGGCAGTCGTGACTGCTCACCTGAGAAGTCTAGGATTCCAGGTGTTTCCGTATCTAGACGACTGGCTCCTAACTGCCACCTCCAAGCATCTACTTCATGGAGCCTACAAGCCACTATATCTCTGGGCAATTCCCTTGGAATCACCTTCAATTGGCCAAAGTCTGTGTTGCTGCCTTCTCAACGAATAAGATTCATAGGGGTAGAGATAGACTCAAACCAAATGCGGGTCTATCTACCTACAGACAGAATAGAAACCATACAGACTCAAGTTCGAGCCTTACTTCCCAGGTCCAAAGCCCCAGCCAGAATGGTCCTGCAGCTATTAGGATCCATGTCCGCCACGGTTCTTCTAGTCCCCTTGGCACTGTTGCACATGAGAATTCTCCAGTGGCTTCTTTCAGCTCAGTGGTCCTTTCAGGAACTCCCCCTCAGTCACCTTGTATGGATCACGGAATCTTGCAGACGGGACCTTCGCTGGTGGCTAGTGCCCTCCAAATTGGATCAGGGATGACCCTTTGTTCTCCCTACTCTGGCGGCCACTTTGACCACGGACGCCTCCCAGACGGGGTGGGGGGGCATTCCCTGGGCAGGTCAGTCCAAGGCAAATGGCATCCGGAAGAGACTTTGCTTCATATCAACATCTTAGAAATGAGGGCAGTACTTCTGTCCCTTCAAGCCCTTCACGATTATCTCCCTCAGGGCGTAATTTCTGTTCACTCAGACAACATGTCAGTTGTTTGGTACCTGAACAAACAGGGAGGGACCAGATCCTATCCTCTTTGCAGAGAAGCCATGAGAGTTTGGGAATGGGCAGTCTCGACCAAACGTTTCCTAGTAGCTACTCACATACCGGGCAAGTCCAATGTGATAGCTGACAGATTGAGCAGAACCATCCTCTCTCCTCACGAATGGTCTCTGAATATGACAGTTGCAAGTCAGATTTTCAGCGAATGGGGAGTTCCGTGTTGCGACCTCTTTGCGACTCCTCTGAATGCGAAGTGCAAAGAATTCTTCTCCCTAACCCCGGCTCCGGGGAAGAGCCCCATGGACGCATTAGTCCATCCTTGGCCCACCGGCTTGCTTTATGCCTTCCCGCCAGTTCCTCTCCTTCCCAGAGTGATTCAAAAGGCATCTCTCTTGGGGAGCAAAATGATCTTAATTGCTCCTTACTGGCCTCGTCAAGTGTGGTACCCCTATCTTCGGAAACATGCCCTGGGAGGTCCATGGTTCCTGGATCAGATCCCAGACCTACTGGTTCATCAGTCGGGACTATTCCACCAGTCCCTACACACCTTAAAATTGACGGCTTGGCTCCTCCTCTTCCGACGATAGTCAGGAGTCATACATTGGATCCAGATGTTGTGCACATATTATCTTCGGCCCATAAGTCTGCTACAAAGAAACTGTATTCTAGCAAATGGAAAAGATTTGCTATTTGGGCTCAACTCCGGGGCCTGGACCCCATTTCTATTCCCGTGGCAGAAGTACTAAAATTTCTGACTTTTCTTTTCAATCAAGGCTCTTCAGTTTCTACCATCAAAGTACAATTGGCAGCAATTTCTAATTTTCACGAATCCATGGACCCACCTTTAATGAGCAACAGATTGTGTAAGACCTTTATGAAAGGTGCTGCTCTATTAAGACCTCCGATTTCTCATCCTGCACCTCCATGAGATCTCGATATAGTGTTACGCGCCTTGACTTCTTTCCCCTTTGAACCGGCAGCTACATGTGATCTAAAGTTTCTATCATGGAAGACAGCCTTTCTGGTGGCGATTACTTCTGCCAGAAGAGTTTCAGAGCTTCAGGCTTTGTCAGTAAAACCCCCGTACTTGGTTTTTCACAAAGACAGAGTATCCCTCAGGCCAAATCCTTCCTTTGTCCCTAAAGTTTGTTCTAGTTTCTGCTTACAGCAATCGTTAGAGCTTCCAGTTGTTTTCCCAAAATACTCTAACAAAGCGGAGTTCATATTCCACACACTAGATGTCCACAGGCAGTTACGTTTTTATTTAGAAAGGACCAAACAATCAAGAAAAACAGATCAGTTGTTTGTATCCTTTGCAGACAATAAATTGGGCAAAGCTGTCACAAAGGTCACTATTGCCAAATGGATCAGGGACTGTATTACTCAAGCTTATTTTTATTCTATCAAAGAGCTTACCGCCTCTGTCAAAGCTCATTCTACAAGGGCTATGGCTACTTTGATAGCATTTCATTCTAAGCTTGCTATTAGTGACATTTGTGCTGCGGCTACATAGTCTTCCCCGCACACCTTTATTTCCCACTACAAATTAGATGTGGCATCTAGAGGATGAGCTTCATTTGGTTCCACAGTGCTCAGGAGTGTTTTCCAATGAGCCACCCGGGATTTAGGTGCTAGGGACGCTGTCCCATCAGTACAGAATGTAGGCGAGATAGGATCACATAACATCTTTTAGTTATGTACTCACCATAACTTCAGATGTTTGGGATCCATCTCGCCTACATTCCTAATAACCCACCCTCCTTCCCCCTTCCTTGGAGATCAGAGGATATCAGAAGGTCCGAATCCTGTTGTTTCATTTTGAAACATCTAACAATGTTATATAATCAAGTTGTGCATGTGTGCGGACAAACAAGATCTGGGGGATTAGTGGTGGTGCATCCTGGGATAAAGATAGCTCAGCCAATAAGCCGCCTCGCTCTATAGCATAAGCGTGCCGAGTCGGAGCCGAGGGATCGGCTCCAAACCCATCAGTACAGAATGTAGGCGAGATGGATCCCAAACATCTGAAGTTATGGTGAGTACATAACTAAAAGTTAGATGTGTTTGCCTCCTTTCTAGGGTTCTTCTAAAGATCCAGAAAGAGAATCTAAAAATTGTTGTGGTGACTCCACTGTTGCCAAGGCAGCAGTGGTTCTTCCTTCTTTTTATTCTTGCCAAAGGCAATTACCACATGCTTCCTTGCAGACTGGATCTACTTGCATAAGAAAGATGGAGTCTGATGCACCCCAGTTTGAAAAATCCTTAACTAATTGGCTTGATGATAAAAATGTTGATACCTTTGAGACTCATGTTTTTTGAGAACACACAGGAGGTATTAAAGGAGTTAAGGAAACCTGCTAACAGAAAATCATATATGTGCAAGTGGAAAAAATGTAGTTAGTGCCATGAACAAGGACCCTCTTCAAGGCTGCCTGCCACTGGTTCTTAATTTTTTTATGTAAATTACTGTCCAATGACCTTTCACATTCGTATGTCAAGGTACATTTGTCAGCCATTTCTGCCTGTCTGTCCTTTGATCCCCCTTTCCTAATCATACTCAAATGAAACAGTTTTTGAAAGGGATGTTATTACCTACCCACCTAGCAAACCGTTGGTTCCTTCTTGGGATCTGAATTTTGTACTTGAGAAGCTTAATCTTGCTCCATTTGAAGCAGATCATCAAGCTAATATGAGGTTCTTAACTTGGGAGGTGGTGTTTCTCATTGCAAAGAAATCTGAAAAGAGAGCATCTGAATAACAAGATTTTATGTCAGCCCAGCCTGTTTTTCACAAGGACAGGGATTTTTTGAGAATGAATCCAGAGTTTACTTTAAACCAGATTATTAATCTTCCAGTCTTTTTTTTCCCCCTGAACCTGAGAGCAAGGGAGAGAAAAGTATTTGCACACTAGATGTGCCCAGTCAGTTCAGATAGTACCCAGACAAAGTTCAAACCTTCAGGAAAGTTGATCAGTTGTTTGCCTCCTATGCAGATTAGAGAAAAAGACAGTTGTCAAAAAGTACAGTTTTGTACCTACCATAAATGTAGATGTCCGATAGGTATGCAACTGCAGTCCTTACATATGGGTTGTCCTGCCTCAGGCAGCCCTTCGGTCAGCCGGATTCCAAAGTCTGGGTCCGGCGTCGGCTGATGTCGCCTTTCCCCGACGTCAGAGCGCCTGGGGTATAAAAACGTCAGCCGACGCCATCTTCTTCAGTGTTTTTTGCCCCAGATGCCAGGTGCCCTCTAAGGAAGGCTAAATTTTGAAAATAGAGGGAAAAAAAATTCCAGACAAGTACAATAACATAAAAACAAATACACCATAAAAGATTACCCCAGGTAGCTAAAATGAGGGGTAGAAACCCAAAGGAATACCACAGAGGGGTAGGTGGGAGGGAAAACCTGACTGCAGTTGCATACCTATCGGACATCTACATTTATGGTAGGTACAAAACTGTACTATGTCCTTCAAGGATGCAACTGCAGTCCTTACATATGGGTTGAATACCATAGCCAACCTGGGGGTGGTAGGCACTAAGACAAAGATGGTGTAGCTAAAATGCCCTGCAGAACTGCAGAAGAAAACCCTGCTCTGGATCTGGAATATAAAGGCAGGTTGTAATGTTTGGAAAATGTATGCACGGAGCTCCATGTAGCAGCTTCTAAAATGTCCTTTGTTGCCACTCCTCTTAAAAAGGCTGTGGAGAGGTGGCTGTAGCTCTGGTGGAATGTGGCCTGATGTCAGATGGCACAGCTTTTCCATGAAAAGAGTAGCAGAATCGAATGCAATTTCCAATCCATTTAGAAATTGTCTGTTTGGAAATTGCTTTTCCCTGCAATCCAGCAGCGTAAGCTACAAAAAGCTGGTCAGATTTTCTGAAAAACTTTGTTCTGTCCAAGTAGTAGCGCAACTGTCTGTGTATGTCCAAGGTGTGCAGAAGTCTCTCCCCTTTATTTTGAGGATTGGGAAAGAAGGTAGGCAGGTGAATAGCTTGATTCAGGGACACCCTGGATACCACCTTTGGCATGAATGACGGATTGGTTCTCAAAGAAACTCTGTCCTGATGAAAATGAGAAATGGTTGTATTACCATAAGGGCCTGTAGCTCAGAGACTCTTCTTGCTGAGGTTACTGCCAGAAGGAAAGCTGTCTTCCAAGACAGAAATTTCAACTCTGAAGATGCTGCTGGTTCAAAGGGAGGAAGAGTTATTTTTTCCAGCATGAAGTTGAGGTCCCATGCAGGCACTGGTGGTTTCCTTGGAGGGTTGATGTTCTTTATACCTCTTAGAAACTGTCTTAGCAATGGGTGAGAAAATACAGGCGGATCAGTGTTATATTTGGCAGATATTGCTGAAGCATGTATTTTTATGGAAGAATATGAAAGGCCATTGTGGAGCATTTCAGCCAAATATTCTAGGATCTGTGGAATGCTCATCATTGATGGGTCTTGACCCTTTTTGCTGTTCCAGATAAGAAATCTCTTCCATTTTGCTGAGTATGTTTTTCTAGTGGAAGATCTGCGCGCCTCCAGGATGATATATTTTACCCTTTTGGAAAGTGTATCCTGAGGAATAGTCATGGAATCTTCCAAGCTGTCAGCTTCAATGTTTTCAAGCTGGGGTGTAGTGTCCTGTAATTGTGCTGTGTCAGAAGAAGTGGCCTTTGAGGAAGGAGCCACGGATTGGTGTGTGTCAAGCTCCGTAGCAGTGGGTACCAGTGTTGTCTTGGCCAGTCTGGAGCTATCAGTATGACTTTCGGTTGCTCTGTCTTGATCTTTAGTAACACCTTGGTCATCAAAGGAAGAGGTGGGAAGGCATATAGTGTTAGAGTTCCAACTGAAGGAGAGAGCGTCCACCTTCCATGCTTGAGGATGGTATGTCCTTGTGCAAAACTTTTTCAGATGGTGATTGAGGTGGGAGGCAAAAAGATCTATGTCCGGCCTTCCCCATGCTTGAGTTATTTGTAAGAAAATGTCTGGATGCAACATACATTCGTGTGGATCCATGATGTTTCTGCTTAGGCTGTCCGCCAGAACATTGTCCTTCCCTGGTACAAACTGGGATTGTAGCTCTATTTTCAATTGTAGGGAGATGTCCCAGAGATTCATTGCCAGTCTGCAAAGAGGGTAGGAATGGGCACCTCCTTGCTTGTTTATGTACCACATACCTGTGGTATTGTCTGTCTTTATTAGTAGATGGCCCTGATGCATGAACTTTTCGAAGGCCTTGATTGCATGTATCACTGCCAGCATTTCTTTTTGGTTGATGTGCAGGTGCTTTTCTTTTTGTGTCCATTGTCCTTGAATGCATCTGCCCTCCATGTGTGCCCCCCCATCCATGGTCTGAGGCGTCTGTTGTTATGGTTTGACTTGTATGAGGCTTGCTGAAAGTCAGACCTTTGTTTATCTAGCTTGCTTGAGCCCACCACAGAAATTCCTTTTGAAGGCATGGAATGAGTGGGATCAATGCTTCCAGGCTGTGGCTGTGTTGAGACCATAAACTTTTTAGATACCATTGTAGTTTCCTCATATGCAGCCTTGTGTGTGGGATCAGAAGAATGCAAGATGCCATGAAACCCAGGGCCTGCAGGATTTTCCTTGCAGTCATCTTGGTGTGTGTTGCCAATTTTCTGAAGTATTCTGGTAATTGTTTTTGTTTTTCTTTTGTCAGAAATGCCATCTGGGTGTTTGTGTCCAGTGTGGCACCCAGGAAAGGTATTTGTTGGGATGGTACGAGACTTGATTTCTGAATATTGACTGTGTATCCCAAGGCCTGCAGTAGGTGAATGACGTAGTCCAAGTTTTTTAACCAGGCTTGTTGGCTGTCCACTTGTATAAGGCAGTCGTCCAGGTAAGAGTATATTTGTATCCCCTGGAGTCTGCAATGTGCAATTACTGATGCCAGGCATTTCATGAACACTCTGGGTGCAGTAGATAATCCAAAGGGCAATGCTGAGAATTGATAATGCTCTGAGCCTGCAAGAAATCTGAGGTATCTTCTACAACTTTGTCTGATTGGGACATGCAGGTATGCCTCCTTGAGGTCCAGAGTTACCAGCCAAGACCCCTTGCCCAGCATGGGAAGGAGTTGCTGTAAAATCAGCATTTTGAATTTTGGCACAATATGGTAAGTATTCAGTGCGGACAAGTCCAGAATGGGTCTCCATTGGCTTTCTTTTCTTAGAACAAGGAACAGTCTTGAATAAAATCCTTGGCCTTGTTCTGCAGAAGGAACCTTCTCTATTGCTCTTATTTGAAGTAGGTTTGTTATTTGTTTGAGTGCCTCTGCCCTTTGATTTGGTGGCAGGTTTGGCCTGCCATGTCTTGTTGGTAGTGTATGAAAATGGAGTCTGTATCCTTTGTCTATTATGTCCAGTATCCATTTGTCCTTTGTAATATTGTGCCAATTTTGTGAGAATAAAGATAATTTTCCGCCCAAAGGTGCTTCTAATTGAGCCCTGGATGGCGGAGTCAAAGTCAAGTCATTGAGATTGTCCCTGCGGAGCAGTAGAAGGTCCTGCCCCACCTCTCTGGTTCGGAGGCTGCCATTGGCATCCTCTGTAGGAGCCTCGAGTTTGCCCTCTACCTCTGCCATGTCTGTTTTTGCCTCTTTGAAATTTGTCTGTGTCTGGAAAGGCCCAATGCTTAGAAGGCCAATTCCTGCTGAATCTTGGAGGCTGTACCTGGAGGAAATCTTTGACTGTTTGCACTGATTTTGCCTTTTCCTCTATTTTCTTTAAAACCTCTTGTGCAGTAGCACCAAATAGCTTATGTTTCTCTAGTGGTGCATCCAAAAGCTTAATTTTCACATGGTCTGGCAATGTTTGTTCCTTTAACCAAGCATGTCTGCATATGACCGCACCTGTCATTGCTGCTCTACATGAAGCTTCCAATGCATCATATCCACACTGAAGGAAATGGTTGCTAACCTGCTGAGTATTATGAACCAATTCCTGTAACCCTTTCTATCTAATGGTTCAGGGGAAGCCAATTTCTTTTGCAAGTCATCCAACATGTATTCCTGATACTGAATCATATGAAATTGACAATTTAATGCTTGCATAGAAAGGGTGGAAGATGTATATACTTTCTTGCCCCACCTTTCTAAAGCCCTAGAATCTCTTTCCGAAGGAAGTGGATTCTTAGCAGTAGTGGAGGAAACCCTTTAGGCCCCTGAGAAATAGTTTCAGGGTCAGCAGTATGTCCCTTGTACAGAAATTGATGTGTGTCTGGGACCCTGTAGTACCTGTCTGGCTTGACAGGGGCAGGGGGGAGGGAGTCAGGGGAAACACTAGATTCTAAGTACACATCATCTAAAACATTTAAAACTGGAGGAATAGCTAAGGGTCTATGCTGAGGTAGCTTTAAAAATTCCCTTAACCTTTTCCTAGAATCTGAGTATTCTTGGCCTTGCCATTTGAAGTGTTCCCTCATGGAATGAAGCGTTTCCCCAAAGGAAAACTCCTCAGGAGGAGAAGCAGAGGGAATGGATTCCTCCGCATCAGAATCCTCGTAGGCCGGGAAGGCTTCCTCCTGGTAGTCTGAATGTGCAGAATCACCTGAGGCCTCATCGGAGGACTGGGGATCTACCTGCTCAACCCTAGGCCTCTTGATAAAAGGTGGCTGAGAGCCTCTATCTGGATGTGGCTGAGAACCCCTAATTAAAGAAATAAGGTCCTCAGCTAAACTTAAAATTTGAGAACCAGAAGTGGATCCCAGAGAAACAGATCTTGGAGGGAGAGACTTAGCCTGTTTGGCAGCCTTAGCACATGTGTAGGCCTTAATGGATATAGACACTGGAGGCCTGGCAGCCCCACAACCTGGAGTAGTCTTATCCACTGAAATGGTGTCAGAAATATCCCGGGCTACGGTCTCAGAGGGGAGAACAGAAACCGGCACCGAGCTGGCCTCTGGTACCGAAGTAACTGGTGGGGCGGTGTCGTCGGTCTGTAGTGGTTGTGAAACCGGCTCAGAAGAGACCGAGACACTTGCGGTAGGCCTAAGCGTGGTGTCGGTCGAGACCGCGGACCGCGAGTGTCGGTCCTTATCCTTCCGTTTTTTAGGTAAATGTGCTGTCGGAAGCTCCGACGGCATGATATAACAGAAATCTTCCCCAAAATAATCCTGTGCAAACTCTGACCGACGCCTAAGAGTGCGTTTATTGAAAGAAGCACAAGCTGTACAGGCTGAGATGTTGTGTTCTGGGCCTAGGCAGGGTAAGCAGTAAGAGTGGAAATCCTTATGAGGTATTTGTTTCCCACAAGTTAAACAATTATTAACTTTTACAGTTTTATCTGACATCGGCTGAGGCAAGAAAAGGTCCCCAACGGGGTACTTAGCTTTTTTGAAGACTTCAGTAGCTGAAAACACAGGAGATGGCCGACCGGCACTTGCAAACTGCTTCTGCTTCGGGCGCTGCGCGGCAAGAAAGACTGACGAAGATGGCGTTGGCTGACGTTTTTATACCCCAGGCGCTCTGACGTCGGGGAAAGGGCGACATCAGCCGACGCCGGACCCAGACTTTGGAATCCGGCCGACTGAAGGGCTGCCTGAGGCAGGACAACCCATATGTAAGGACTGCAGTTGCATCCTTGAAGGACAGACTGGGAACATTACTCAAGCCCCAACTTTCTAGCCCAAACATTCCTGGAGTTCATAAATTCAAATGCCATGGAACAACTAGTCACCGTCCCCACAAGAGGAGAAAATATACTAGATCTCATCATCACAAACATGGGGACAAAATGCTCCACACCGGAAGTATATCCCTCTTTGGTGAGATCAGATCATAAACTAATCTCACTAGAAATCCACATCCCGCGCCCACCCCAAACAAAAAAGACCACAGTGAAGAACTTCTCTAAAGCAGACTTCACACTACTCAAGACAGGTGTGGTATCCTTCAAGGCCCCCAAGCCAATGGAAACCACAACCCAATCTGCGGAAGCCCTTACAAATGCCTTCTATGAACACCTTCAGGACTGCATGGATCAGGCAATCCCAAATAAAACCAAGACTCTTTCCACCAAGGGCAAACGTCCAGTCTGGTGGACCCCAGCCATAAACAAACTTTACAATAAGAGGAGAAAGCTATTACATGATAGAGCAAAATCCCAAAAAGGGAAGGCATCTTTGATCAGTACTAGCAAGAAACTACGATCCCTCATAAAATCATCCAAGGCCAACTTTGAGAAACAAATTGCCATAGATTCAAAAGACAATCATAAGGCCTTCTTCAGCTATGTCAGAAACCTGGGTGGAAACTCCCAGATATGCTCAGAATTAGTCCAAAATTATACAAAAGTCACTGAACCCACAGACATTGCCAACATACTGGCAGACAGGTTCAGCGCAAAGTTCACCCCCTCTGCCCGGCAAAAGGAGAGATAACTATCCCAACAGAGTGTAGCCTCCCAGACATCT
Source organism: Protopterus annectens (assembly GCF_019279795.1). Taxonomy (NCBI): domain Eukaryota; kingdom Metazoa; phylum Chordata; order Ceratodontiformes; family Protopteridae; genus Protopterus; species Protopterus annectens. Next base: position 1,643,233,887 of record NC_056744.1, on the reverse strand, counting down.
CAAATGCGCAGGTGAAAGCTGCTCTCTCTAAAGCTAAAAACACAGCATCAATGGGACCGGATGGTGTCCCCGGCTGTGTGCTACATGAACTCAATGAAGAACTAAACCCGCACATAAGGCAGCTGTTTAATCTTAGCCTTACCACAGGACATGTGCACAAGGAGTGGCTTACGGCAACTGTGGTCCCACTCCACAAAGGCGGTGCCTCTACGGACCCTGGTAATTACCGCCCCATAAGCTTAACAAGCCTGGTCTGCAAAGCTATGGAGAGGATCATAATGGAACTCATAAACAAGGACATAGGGGATTTGCAGACCTTGGACCCAACCCAGTTTGGCTTTGTCAAGGGCAGATCTTGCCTTTTGAACTTGGTTGACTTCTTCAAAACAGTTAACAAGGCCATTGATGAGGGAAAGGCAGTCCATACAGCGTACCTTGACCTTGCAAAAGCTTTTGACACAATACCCCACTCGGGTATCATAGAGAAACTTACCAGCTTAAATGTAAACCCATATGTCACAAGATGGGTTGCAAACTGGCTAAAGGACAGAACCCACAGGGTTAGAGTTGCTGGAGCCATGTCAGACTCCCAAGCCGGTTACAAGTGGTGTCCCACAGGGCTCAGTCCTTGGCCCCCTATTGTTCGGCATCTACTTCTCAGAAGTACAGGCAAATATAGGAGGACTATGGCTGACAAAGTTTGCGGATGACTGCAAACTGGGTGCCATAGTGGATAGTACATCAGACACAGACATCCTTCAGAGGGGTCTCACGGAAACTGATAGCTGGTGCCAGAGCCATGGCCTGAAGTTAAACGCAAAAAAGTGTATAGTCATACCCTTCGGGAAAAACAAGGTAACCCCAAGCTGCCATATAGATGGCAACCCACTAAGCACAGAAGAGGTTATCAGGGACCTGGGTACCCAGGTTGACAGTGAACTCTCGTTTGACACTCACGTTGCTAAAGTGGTTCGAAGGACCTTCTACATTGCCCATCTGATCATGAAGGGATTCACATCCAGATCAAGTGAGGTCATTGTTCCCCTGTACTCTTCACTTATCAGACCAATGATCGAGTACAATGCCCCATTCGGGATGTATCTCACCCGACACCTGCAGCAATTGGAGAGACCCCAAAAGTTCCTCACCAAAAGGATAAAGGGACTCCAAAACCTGTCATATACTGCCAGACTGAAGAAACTCCAACTCTATTCAGTTGCATACCATCTGCTCAGAGGTGACCTGTGCCTGACATACAAGGCCATGACCAACCCGGAATTAATGGACATGCTCCACCTCAAAAAATCCAAATCCACCAGAACCACTAAAGCAAGTGACTTAAACCTTAGCAGGGATATAAATAGGACGTGCTGGAGGGATAGATTTATCACCCAGAGACTCCCCATGCTGTGGAATAAAATCCCGTTCCATGTGAGGCAGAGCACCTCGCTGGCTCTGTTCAAGAGAAATCTTGACCGGTGGATGGGAGATCGTAGGTTTACCCCGGGAATCATCTCTGTGTCACTGCTGGACAGAGGCACAACAAACTAATGGGCACATTATTTCTAACATAAGGGGTGGCGTAAGCCACATAACTTTGGGCTAGGCTTATAAATGCCTTAGGGCAGATAGCCCAGTATAAACCTATGAACCTATGAACATCAGACTTTTCTCCAGTTGGTTGTTTTCATTTTATTGCTTTTGTTATACTCACCATAATAAGCCACTTCCAAGCAGGGTTATAGCCTGTTCAATAAGGGCTTTGGCTTGGCATCTGGAAAGGAGTGGACTCTAGAGGTAGCAACATGATCCTGTGTATTTACTTTTATAGAGCTGTACAAGCGGGATTCCTTTTCAGGTTTATAACAGGCTTTGCTAAGACCATTTTACAAGGGCACCTGGAGTCTTAGTTTATGGGCCTCCTGTCTTTCTTTTTTCTATTCTTCTAAGATATTAGAATCTACCCACATAACGTGGGCTTCCACAACAGTTCTCTACATCTGAACATAGTACAGTTGTGTAAGTAAACATAACAGTAAATGTTCTAGTACATCACTTTTGCAGTAGACTTCTCTGCCAGCAGCCCTTTCTTCTTGTATATGCTTTTTTGTCACAAGGGTGTGGCTTGGGTCACCCTTTTTTTGTATATAATTATGGTTTGGTTTGTTTCGTATTGTTACTCTTCAGCGCTCTTGGATCCCTCCTAGACAAAAAATTCTCGGAAGCCTTTTTGCATTCCAGCTGCTTTTTATGTAGCACTGCTTGGGCTTCTGTCAGTTGGAGCACAGGGAAGGTGCACAAAGTTCTGTGAAGCTGGCCATTCACTAATTAGGATCCAAATAGCTTGAGTTACTGCAACAGTGATATATTACATCTACAGTTCTATTAAGTTTACTTGTACAACTGTGTTTTCCTTCTCCACAGAATGTGGAATTTGACTCTGAATAAATGTTTTTTTCTCCAGGTTCCCCAGCTAAAGTGTAGTCTTTCTGATACTGTTACCAGAATGCAGGAGTTATTTCAGAAACAGATACTGAAATCCAAGCCAAGTTACTATGACTTGCTTCAGTTATATTTTCCTCAACCTGCAACTTCCTCCTGGTTTGGTTGCCTTAGAGGATACCTTCCTGGCAGGCAGCAGTTACCCTGACAATCGGACACTGTTCCCAGAGAATCAGATATGTTGTATAACTCTCACATTTCTTTTTTCAAACCCTAAATCAGATCCTGCACTGCCAAACATCTTATGGCAGCTAACCCTGCTCCTGACAAAGATGAGAAAGGTTTTGATAGGTGTAAGAAGAAAGATGATATCCATCTTGGCTTTCAGGTTAGTGAACTGGCATGCTTACATGTCTTAAGTTTCTGCTGAGTTCGTTTCGCAATATAAGAAAGTTAGATGGCCCTCATTAGGGTCAGTGTTGCATTAACCTAAACTATTTGCATTATGTCATGCCAAGGATATGACAAACAGCCAGCTTTCAAAGTTTCAGGGCATCTTCCAAGCACCCTAACCACTGTGGGACTCAGAGAGAGAGAGAGAGAGAGAGAGAGAGAGAGATGCCTAAAAGCAGTGATCAGGGCACCAAAGCTTCTTAACACCAAAGTGCTCTCCCTGTTCAGGGTTTATGGAACTGGCAGTCAGTTAGCAGCCCATCAAGTGTGGGTAGAAAAGTAAATAATTTTTCGTAGGAAAACTAGGAAATATTTTTATGGACTGTCATGGATAATGCTTATCTGAAATAATTGTAAACTACGTTTGTGTAGTTTTAGATTTTTGTGTAGAATATTTGTTATAAGGGCAGAATATTATGTTTCTTGGGATTGTCACTAAATTTTTTTACCTTAAAATCTTCAATTTTCTTATTAGGATGTTTATCAAATTACTCAAGTTCTACTACCTGCCTTTTAAGTCCTTTTTTTTTTAGCTAACTGACTCATATGTCCGGCCAGTATACAAACGTTTAACGCTATTATAGGGTATGTGTAACGTTGCACATAGCTCAGGTCCTATGTTGGTCATAAAATGATGTCAGGAGTAAAGTGAACATGAGCACAATACCACTCCTTAGAGCTTTTCTGCTGCCAGTCAGGTCATCTTCACCAGTCGTCGTTCATCATAGAAGTTATGGATACTGATCAGATAAGTGCCCCTTTGGGGGGTTTTCTTATTGCTTTACTTGCCACTGTTATTCTTGTGGTTACATGTCAGCTAGGAAAGGCAAGTGTCAGTGTGGAAGGCAAATTCCACAAAAAGACTCCCACAACCTTTGTCTAGGCACTGAACATGACCATAATTCTTGCTCTATTTGCAAGGCCTTTGTCCCCAAGACCATGAATAGCTGTTTAGCTTCCCTTAATTTGTACCTAGAAAACCAATGCCGTAAGCATCTAGCATGTGTTATGGAAGGTACGTCATGCCCATCAGGTGAGCCACTAGCTAAGAAGGCCAAAAATCTAAGCTGGATTTACCCGCTGCTCCTCCAATTCCAGACATTTCTCCCAAGACCGATGTTGGCCAGGAGACCATTTTGGAGTCTGTAGGCACTCCTTCCATGGGTACCGGTGTGAAGGCCATGAAAAATCCTACTAGCACGTTCTCTAGGAATACCTAGGCATCTGTTCCGGATGTAGTGGGGGGGACTCAAGCTCATTGTAACTGAAGGGCCCGCATGGCATTCCACAGATTATTGTTTGAGATGGTGTCCTTTCTAATATTTTTGAATGTAGGCCGACATCGGACCCCTCGTCCTTCCACTGCATGGAAATTCCACAAAAGGAAAAAACTGAAAGCTAAACATGCTTCCCCTGCCTCCTAAGAACAGCCTGATGATTGGCAAGCTGTTCCCAACGGCTCCTCGATGCCTTTACGGCCCAGAGACGATCTTTAGGTCTCTCCCTTCCCTCTCCTTCCCTTTCACCATCTACTCCACACAAGAGGATTTCTGTGAAGCTTTCATCAGATGAAGAGGATTCTTCTGGGGATGTTATCTTGGTCCTTCTCTCAGATGATGGTAAGTTACTTTCAGAGTTTCCAGACTCTCCTACAAAGGCACAGTTATCCTCCATTTTGAACTCCTCTGCCCAGGTTATACGCCATTCCATTAAGTGGTTACAATTCTGTGGAGGCATCAGCCAGAATGGCTGCTTCTGGGTCAGTTCTCAGGAGATGCTCCTGGCTCAGACTTCAGTCTTTGTGAGAGGACATTAAGGCCAAAATCATGGATCCCCCCCCCCCCCCTCCAGGAGAAGAAGATATTATTTGATACCTCTGCTGCAGTACTCTTCAAGTTATTACAATAAAAAAGTAAAGAGCTGCAAGACCTTAAGCACATTTGTGTGTTCCCGGTTCCGAGATTTCAGAGGAACTACCCTTCTAAGACTCCCTTTTTTAGGAAGTCTTCCAGACCCCAGTCTTCAAATGATAAAGAGATACTAGGAAGCAATTTTTTTCCAGGTTTTCCACATCAATGCCTGCTGCTCGGTAGCAGCTCTTTCAGGAGGTGCCAGGTAGTCTGCGACTACCTACCCCATGGCAGCCAGACTCCTTTTTCCCTTCACCTTTCCCTTTCTCTCTTAGCTTGGAAACAGATCACCCAGGATACTTGGGTCCTCTCCATTATCCTTCAAGGATACTTCATGGTGTGGAAAGTTCCACCTTCCTTCAGGGGTATTTCACAACCCACAGATGAACAGCTGGAACTCTTTCCCAAAGTCATTTCCAGTCTTCTCTCTCAGGGCACCATTCAGGAGATACCACCCTCTCAAATAGAGAAAGGGTTCTACTCCAGGATGTTCCTGGTCCCCAGGAAGGATGGTCCTTGGAGACCCATCCTAGACTTGTCCAACCTAAATACTTTTCTGAAGGTTCCAGTCTTTACCAAGCTAATCTTGCCCACTCTTCTTCCCCTCATCCTTCCTCAGATTTATGTGGTGTCTGTGAACATCAAGGATGCTTATCTTCATATTCCCATTCTTCCTCAGTTCAGGAAGTATCTTCACTTTGCTATTACTTCCTCACATTTTCAGTTCTCTGCCTTGCCTTTTTGATTGTCTGTGGCCCCAAGTGTCTTCACAAAATCCTTAGCTCCTGTCATAGCCTTTTGTAGACTACAGGGTATTCAGATTTTCCCATACCTGGATGATCTTCTCCAGGCTCAGGCTTCAGGAGAATCTTCTCTTCATTGGGTTGCTGTTGGAGGGTCTAGGATTCACTATCAAGTACCAAAAATCTACCCTGGTACCTCAAGACCATGTTTTTCTATGATGCTGAATCCAGACAAACAGGATGTTGGCTTCCTTACCACCAGAAAATGTCCTGTTTCTCACCACCTACTTTCAGGCCCTCTTGCCCCTTCAATCCCTGACTGCCAGGGAGTTTCTTCACCTCTTGGGCTTCATGGCATCCACTATTTCCATGCTACCACTAGCCAAGTTACACATGAGGAAATTCCAGTGGTACCTCAGGTCAGTTTGGGTACAACGCTCCCATCCACTGGAGTTTGTGATACCTTTCCTCCCCTGATTGAAGGAGGAACTAAACTGGTGGATTCAGCAGGTTACCTGGAATCCAGGCTTACCCTACAGCCACCTTTTCCCACTCAGGAGCAGTACAAGGATACCTCGCACTTGGGGATGGAGAGCAGCCCTGGCTTCATGGAATGTAAAAGATGTGTTGTCACCCTCCCAGAAGAGGGACCACATAAATATAAAGGAGATGAGAGCCCTGATTTTTGCTGTATAAATCTTCAAACCATTTCTTCTTCCAGGTGCCCTGAAGTGGTTTACAGATAATACCAAAGTCCTTTGGTATGTCTATAAGCAGGGGGGACCAAGTCTTCTCTCCTGTACAGACTGGTTCTCCAAGCCTGAGAGTTAGCTTCCCAGAGTCAACTCGCCCTCCAGGTGGTTTACATTCCTTCCACTCAAAATGTTGTGGCAGACACATTGAGTAGGTCCATGGCTCCGTCCCACAAATGGATGTTACACAGGGATGTGTTTCTGGATATTGTCCATCTGTGGGGTACACCCCAGGTAGATCTGTTCACCTCCTCCATGAGTAGACTTCCACGTTTTGTGCCAGAGTTCACGATCCTCTGGCATGGAAGGTGGACACCCTGTTCTTCTCTTGGAAGAGGATGTTTCTATATGCATTTCTCCCTTCCTACTTGTCCAAAAAGCCCTACTGAAGATTCAACAGGAGGAACCAAAAATCTTGTTGGTGACTCCCTTTTGGCCAAGACAGCATTGGTTCCACCTTCTTCTGCATTTAGCCAAGGGCAGTCATCACAACTTATCCCATAGAGTGGACCTACTCACATAGGACAAAGGATTTCTTATACATGTGCAGATGTCAACCCTACAACTGACTCTGTGGATGATGGGGGTTTTATTCCTTTCAGACAACTTTTCTCTAAGGATGGTACTGCAAGTTCTGCAGAAGGCCAGAAAACCTAATACTAGGAAATCCAATATTTCCAAATGGAAAAGGTTTTCCATCTGGTGTCTTTCTAAGGATCTGCAACCACTGCTGGTGGATGTTCCAGTGCTTCTGTCCTACTATTGAACAGTGGACTGTCATACTGCTTCGGAAATGCACATCTTTCCAATATCATAACATATCTGCCTATGACTCCTTCCTTGCCCTCCAGGCTAGAGGTTAAATTTTTCCTGAAAGGCATCCTACATATTAGACCACCAAAGAAACCAGATGTTCTTCATGTTTTACTGTTGCAGTCATTACATTTGGGTTATCAGCTTGCAGGTTGCCCTCAGTTGGCCTGATTAACAAAGTATTGGGTCCTCCATCGGTTGCTGTCCCTTCTTCCATGACATCAGGTTGTCAGGGGTATAAAACATGCAGCCGATGCCAATACATCAGTCTTTCTTGCTGTGCGGTGCCCGAAGCAGAAGCAGAAGCAGTTCGCAAGTGCCGGTCAGCCAACTCCTGAAATTTTTGTTTTCAAGTTTCAGAACAGAAGTCTTCAACTAAAGCCAAGTACCCCGTTGGGGAAACTTTTTCTTGCTCCTTTCCAATGTCAGTAAAAGTTAATTGCATTACTTGTGGAAAGCAAATACCTCATAAAGATTTTCATTTGTACTGTATTCCTTGCCTAGGCCCTGACCACGACGTACCTTGCTGTCGGTTTTTTTGTGCTTTATTTAATCAGCGCACTATCCGTCATCGGTATATTTTTGCCTCTAAATATTTCGGTCCTCTGTTTAATTATCCAGAAATGTCTGTTAGCCATCTGACTACCGGGATTCTGAAAAAACGCAAAGATAAAGACAGAGACAGGCTGCCAAGGTCTAAAACTGCCGGCGACGCTTCTCCTAAGCCAGTCGCCAGTTCGCCGGTACTCAGAGAGGTGCTTTCACAGCCCCTGATACCTGCTACTTCTGATTCGCAGGCCTCTACTGAGACCCATTCAGAGTCTGGCATGCCGCGAGATGCTTCAGCTATGGAACCCGCGGATGTCTCTACCTCGGATGGGTCCGGAGCCGCTGTGCAGGCACCGGCTTCTGAGGGTATATTCAGGCCTACGGACTTGCATATTAAATCAATGCCTCCTTCATTACTTAGGCCTAAATCTCGATCCATGTCTAAAAAATGATGCCCAGACCACATGCTCAGGCCTCTATGCCTAAAAAACAAATTATAAGAATGGCTGAAGATCTAATAACTCTAATCAGGGGTAGCCAACCCCCCCCCCCCTTCTAAGAGGCCTAGGACTGAGGTTGATTATGAATCTTCTGATCAGGATTCTGTTTTTTCTGACTCTTCTGATGATCTGGATTTGTCCTTACCTACTTATGAGGATTCTGATGCAGAGGACTGTATTCCCTCTGCTTCCCCTCCTGCGGATTTTTCTTTTGGGGAAACCTTACATGCTCTAAGGGAGCATTTTGACTGGGAAAGCTAGGATTTTTCTGATTCAAAAAAGATTCTTAGGGATTTCCTTCTCCTACCTCAGCATAGGTCTTTAGCTATTCCTCCTGTGCTAGATATTGTTGTTGATGCTTTCTCGGAATCTAGTTTGGCCCCTGATTCCCTGCCTCCTGCTCCCAGAAAACCTGATGGATACTACAGGGTCCCTGAGCCCCACAAGTTCCTTTTCAAAAATCCTATTGCATATCCAGAGACTATTTCACAAGGGCCAAGGGTATTAAGGCTTCTACTGCTAAAAATCCTACCCCTTCTGATAGAGACTCCAGGGCGCTGGATAGATGGGGGTAAGAAGGTTTACACTTCTGCAACCTAGGCCATTAGGGCTTTAAACTGCCAGTTTCATATGTTAAAATATCAGCAACATGTTATTGGACTGTTTAAACAGAAAATTATGTTGATTCCTGACTGTGTGGAAAATAAAGAATTACGGGATTTAATGCATTCTGCCGAACAAGTTGGAAAACATACTTTGCATTGTGGTTTTGATTCATTAGAGACCTCTTGCAGGGCTGCTGTTACTGGGTCTGTGCTCAGAAGGCATGCTTGGCTTAAGGAGCAATGTTTGCCTGATCATGTTAAAGCTAAATTGTTGGATGCTCCTTTAAATCAGGACCACCTGTTTGGCAACAAGGCTGCGGAAGTTCTTAAAAAGATGGAAGATAAAGCTAAATCTATGCAAACTGTTAAAGATTTTTTACAAGTTCAGCCACCTAGATTTAGTAGGCACTGGCCCTCTAAGAACTAGTCCTTTCCAGGTCTTCTCAAGCCAAACCCAGACACAGAAAAAAAAAACAGATTTCAGTCCCAGAGGACTCACAAAACTAAGCAGTGGGGGCCTCCACTTCCAAGTCTGGGAATAATAAGACCCCTCCCCCATGGGTAAACTGTCTCAATGACTTCCTTTTAAAATTTCCAAGCACTTATCAACTGACTACCCCTTTGGGGGGAAAGATTGCTCTTCATGCAAAGAAGTGGGAACTCATTACCCAGGACAAATGGGTTTTAAATATAATGTCCCATGGATACAGATTTCAATTCCACACATTGCCAACACCAAGTGGGTGGCCGGACCTACCCCCAAATCAGTGGGAAGAGGCCCAAAAACAAGTACTTTCTCTCTCAAGCATGGGGGCTATTCAAACTGGTACCAGAAGAGTAAAAGGGACAAGGTTTCTACTCAAGACTTTTCCTGGTACCCAGAAAAGACAATTCATGGTGTCCTATCCTGGACCTGTCTACTCTAAACACCTTCTTGGAGATTCCAAAATTCAAGATGCTGACTCTTCACCAATTACTTCCTATGCTAGGCAAAGATGCCTGGTTGGCAACACTAGATTTTAAAGAAGCATACCTGCACATCCCAATCAGGGAATCTTGCAGAAGATACCTACACTTCAAAGCAGGCTACTCGCACTATCAGTTCTCTGCTCTGCCCTTTGGCTTATCTACTGCACCCAGGGTATTCACAAAGTGCCTAGCTCCAGTTATTGCATTTTGCAGGCAAAGAAATATTCAAATATACCCATACCTGGACGATTGTCTAATTCAGGCAGAAAGCCAGGACATACTTTTGAATCATCTGGCCTTTTTAAAAAGGGTTCTAACTTGTCTGGGGTACACCATAAACGAAAAGAAATCACACCTGGTACCCTGTCAACAAATTATATTCCTGGGAGCAAGCTTGAATACAACTTCCCAGATGGCTTACTTCATGCCAGAAAAGCAAATTCATTTGACAACCTACTTCAAAGAAGTGGCCACAAAAACCCTGCTATCTGCAAGACAAATACTGCAAGCCTTGGGGTTCATGGCCTCCTGCATTCTTCTAATTCCATATGCAAGACTGCATATGAGGAAACTACTGTGGTATCTAAAAAGCCTATGGTGTCAACATTCTCAAGACCTAGAAACGATTCCTATCATACCTTGCCTACGCCTAGAGTTCCTTTGGTGGGCAGAGACCTGCCACCAAAACAAGAGACTACCTTTCACACCACCCCCTGCCACCCAAACCCTAACAACAGATGCATCAGACTATGCATGGGGGCTCACCTGGCAGGGAAGTGCATTCAGGGCAAATGGAGCCCAAGTCAAATGCACCTACATATCAACCAAAAAGAAATGTTAGCTGTACAGAATGCTGTGACAGCCTTCAAGGACCACATTATTCCAGGACAACTAATGGACAACACCACTGTTATGTGGTACATAAACAAGCAGGGGGGTACACATTCTTACCCCCTCTGCAGACTAGCCATGGCATTGTGGAACACAGCCTTGAGTTACCAAGTGCACCTACAAGCTCAATTCCTGCCAGGAAAATTAAATACACTGGCAGATGGACTAAGCAGAAACCTCATGGACCCACACAAGTGGAAACTGGAACCAAGGATTTTCAACATGTTGACAAGCAAATGGGGGAGCCCAGATATAGACCTGTTTGCCTCTCCCCAGAACTACCAATTGGACACATTTTGCACAAGGACTCCCCGCAAACAAGCCTGGAAAGTGGATGATCTGTCCTTCAGCTGGAAAAAACTATCGGTCTATGCCCCCCCCCCCCGCCTCTGCTCTCCAAAGTACTACTAAAAATCAAACAGGACAAACCAAGGATGATTTTGATTGCTCCAGACTGGCCGCGCCAACACTGCTACCTCCTCCTGCGCAGTGTGTCACAGTTATCTCCATGGCACCTGCCTCAGACTCCTTTCCTGCTGTCTCAGCAGGAGAACCTTATTCTGCACCCTCAGCTTGCAACACTGAACCTTGCAGCCTGGCTAAGTACTTAATCTCTCCTTTACCATCCCTCAGCAAACCTGTGATGGATATCATCTTGGAGGCAAGGAGGCCTAGTACTAGAAAATCTTATGCTGAAAAATGGAAAAGATTCTGTGCCTGGAACCAATCTCAAGGGATGAGCACAGCAGCGCCCAACTTACCTCAGATTTTACAATACTTAACTGAGATACTTCACAAGGGCCTGTCTTTTTCCTACATTAAAATCCACGCCTCAGCCATTTCAGCTCATTATAACACAGAACCTTCCCTCATCTCTCATCCACTGCTCAAGCAGTTCCTCAGAGGGGCCAGAAATTTGAGACCATCCAGGAGAGCTCCAACCCCAGCCTGGGACTTTAACTTTGTCTTGGAGAAACTCACTCATCCTCCTTTTGAGCCAGCTGCTACTGCAGACTTATTTTATTTATTTTTATTTATTTATTTAAATTTGTTGACCGGGAGTGTCCGACTGGACGTAAGTCCATTTTCAGCGGAGGCCCGGGGAGAAAAGCTCCACAGCTGAAATAAACAGACAGTATTTACATTGGATTACATAGTGATTAACAATTTACATAGCAATTACTTACAACATATTTACAGATGAAGAACATAGTACAACAGTAGACAACTAGAATCTTTATCTGTGAAGTGCATACCAGACATTAACAAATGTTACAAGAAGAAGAAGTTTGTGCTGTATAATAAGTACTGGCTTATGAGCATCTGAGCTTGCTATAATCACGGTAGTTAGTGGAGTGGAAAGAAAGGTAGTGGTTGGATGGAGTGGATGATATTAGAGTGGGAGTTGCAAGGGCATAGCCAGCATGTTTTTAGTTGTGCTTTTAGTAAAGTTTTGAAGTGGGTGCATGATGGTATGGAGGTAATTGTGGGTGGGAGTGAGTTCCATAATTTGGCTATGGCGCAAGAGAATAGTGTTTCACCAGCAGAGTTATTGGCTTTAGTGATCTGCAAGTGATTTTTGCTGCTGGATCTTAGTGGTCTGGTGGTGCGATAGGGTTGGAGTAGATTCTGGAGGGATGCGACATTTACATGGGACATGGAGGGATGGGACATGGGACTTAAAATTTCTTTCTTGGAAAACAGCTTTCCTTTTAGCAATCACTTCAGCTAGAAGGGTATCTGAATTACAGGCCCTTATGGTAGTGGAGTCTTTCATCATCTTTCATGCGGACAGGGTGTCCCTCAGAACCAATCCATCCTTCACGCCCAAGGTAGTATCCAGTGTGGCTCTTAATCAGTCCATTCATTTGCCAATCTTCTTTCCCAATCCACAGAATAAAGGGGAATGGATACTGGATTCCTTAGATGTGCACAGACAACTTAGATTCTACTTGGACAGGACTAAACCTCAAAAGAAATCTGAACAACTGCTGGTAGCATTTGCTGCAGGGGCAGAGGGGAAGGCTATTTCAAAGCAAACCATTTCTAAATGGATAAACCATTGCATTAACTTCTGCTATAAGCACCATGGAAAACCTATCCCCCAGGGGATCAGACCTCACTCCACTAGGGCTGCATCTACCTCTACAGCCTTTCTCAGAGGCGTCCCTACCAGAGACATCCCAGAAGCTGTTACCTGGAGTTTTGTACACACTTTCACCAAGCATTATCATTTGCCAGTTTTCCCTAAATCCAGAGCTGGCTTTGCCACTGCAGTCTTGCAGGGCCTTATAGCTGGCCCCAATGCTATCTAAACTCCTCCTCCCAATCATAGCCTTGGGAATCTACCCAAATGTAATGACTACAACAGTGAAACATGAAGAACATAGTACAGTTGTGTACACTTACCATAAATGTAGATCTTCGAGTGTATTCACTGTTGCAGTCTGGTTACCCTCCTTCCAGCCCCCTAACTTCTTTTGGCTATACCTCTACTTTCCTTTACTATGCTTAAAGGCCTTTTTGGTGTATTTGCTTTTTTGTTGGAGGTGTATCTTTGTGCTTTTATGTTTAATTGCTTCTCATTAGGGGGGCACCTGACATCTGGGGCAAGAAAAACTGATGTAATGGTGTCGGCTGCATGTTTTATTCCCCTGACGACCTGACATCATGGAAGAAGGGACAGCAACTGATGCAGGACCCAAGACTTTGTTAATCACCGACTGAGGGCAACCTGCAAACAGATAACCCAAATGTATTGACTGCAACAGTGAATACACTCGAACATCTACATTTATGGTAAGTGTACACAACTGTACTTTCCTCCTCCTTGGGATCTTAGTTTTGTCCTAGAAAAACTTACCCTGGCTCCTTTTGAGCCAGTTAGTTCTCTTCAGCACTGCACCTGGAAAACAGTTCTTCTTGTGGCCATTACCTCTGCTAGAAGGGTTTCTGGACTTCAGGCACTGATGTCTTCTTCCCCTTTCACTGTTTTCCACAAGGATAGGGTCTCCTTATGCACTAACCCCTCCTTCATGCCCACGGTGGTAAATGTTATCACTCAATCAGTCCATTAATCTTCCCATCTTCTTCCCTTCTCCACAGTCCTCTAGTGAGAGGATCTTACACATCTTAGATGTGCATAGGCAACTCGGATTTTATCTTTTTAGATTTTATTTGGATGGCGCAGTGGTGCAGCAGTTGCGTTGTCACCTCACAGCAAGAGGTTCTCTGGTTCAGTTCTTGTCTGGGGTGCCTTCTGTGTGGAGTCTGCATGTCCTCCCTGGTGTTCATGTGGGTTTTTTCTGGGTGATCTGGTCTCCTTCCACATGCAAAGACATGCATCTGGAGTGTTTCTCCCCAGAAAATTGGCTTTGTTCCAAGTCGGACTTTCCCAGTTAACAAATATTAAATAAATAAATTTGGATAAAACTAAACCTATTAGGAAATCCGACCGCCTTTTTGTCTCCTATTACCCAAGGGCCCTTGGCAGGCCTGTTTCCAAGCAGACTATTTCCACTTGGGTTTCCAAAATCATTTCATTTTATTATGTGTCCATTGGGAAGACTCTTGCTTCACCTGTTAGGGCACATTGCACCAGAGCTGTCTCCTCCTCTGGTGCTTTTTTCAAGGGTCTAGACACCTGGTCTACATTAGAAGCAGCTACCTGGCCTTTGATCCTAACAAATTGTATTCTGAACATGAGATATGAGAGGCTGCAGATACTGTATGTTCTTTGAGGAACTCTGCTGCCCTTCCCTATTTTCGAGAGATGAAGTGTCTACATCACACTCATGTGATACACAATGTTAGTATGGCTCTTATTTTTTCAAGTGATATAGGTGATGTATGTGATGTTATTAGGAAATACTGGTCCGTTCTCATAGCTGACGATAACATAACAGGAATTGTAGGTCCAATACCCAAGTTCTCATCTAAGAATAACCTTTCATTGAAACATCAGCTTTGTTATAGGAACAGCTGCCTTAGGCCATGTGTAAATATAGGGAAATTGAGCACCTTTTCATGTCGTAATTGTACATCATGTACATTTTTCAGTACTACCAGTATTTATGTCAAACCTGTTAATAGAAAAAATTGTTCTTAAATGCTATGCAGATTATAATAAGAACAATGTAGTTTATTATGCCAGCTGCTCTGCCTGTTATGTAGGTAAAATGAACTGCAGTTTGAAAGATAGAGTTTTAGAGCATGCTAGCGATAACAAGAAGTGTAAACTGACCAATGCATTAGCAAGACATGTATCTGAGTGTGGTACTGATCATATATTCAGATTTGTAGTGTTAGAAGCTTTATATGAAAGTCTTAGATTTGGAGATCTTATTAATATAACAGAATGTGCTGAGTTGAGGTGGATTGTGACTTTAAATGCAGACAAGTTTCCCGGCTTGAATGGACGTACATCATTGAAACCTGTGCTTAAGAGTAGGAGTTTACTTAATTGATGTGACAGGTTAGAATTAAAGGTGTGCATTCCCTCTTTTATGAACTAGTTTATCACATGATGTTTTTATTTGTTTGCCATTGGTTGGTTTTAACTTTAAAGGTTAATTGTGAATTTGTAATATGAAAGTCTGAAGAAGCAGGGGTTGGCTGTGAAGGCACTTACTTGTTTTGATGATAAACATATATTTACTGCTTTTTATCCTTACAGCCCGAGGTGGTCGACCTTGTTCTTTTCGTTGTAATTTGGGGGATACCCAGCTATTTCAACTCTCCATGCCAAAATTTCTTCCAGTTCATTTTAATTTATAGGAAACAAAATAAATACCAACAAGGCACAGACAAAACAACATTTCAGAAAGTAATGTGAGGGAGGTTAAAAAAAGAAGGGAGTATCCTTCCTAAACCAAGAACCTCCTAAAAAAGCAGACTGACTACATTCCCCATCATGTGTTTCCCTCTCCTCCCCACCCTGGCATTCATGTAAAGCTTTCCCAGTTTAGAGTCTTCACTTCCATCTGTGGCACCAGATAACTTCAGAAACTTGGGTTCTGGGAGTTATTCAAAAAGGCTGCAACTGGCAGGAGGATTCCCATCCTCCTTTTCAGGGGGATTCCTCTGCATCCATCTATTCAAACCTCACCGCTTCCTCCTATCTTAGATCACATACTATCCAGGAGGTTATAGAACCTGGGGAAAGGAGTTCTATTCAATAGTCTTTCTGGTACATCAGAATGAAGGTAGTTAGAGACCTATCCTAAACCTGTCATGTCAAAACCTTCACATCAAAATCCCAAAATTCAAAATGCTGTTTCAACAGTCTCTCACCTCTCATTCCACTTCTCATAAATCTGGATTTAAAAAGATGCTTATCACATTCCAATTCTCAGAGATGTCAGATTTAAGTTTTTTTGTGTCTGGTTTACATTTTCAGTTCTGTGCTGTACCCTTTAGATTGTCAACAGTAGAAAGAGTGTTTGCAGAGTGCCTGGCCCCTGTGCTAGCACATTACAGGTTACAGGGCATTCACATTTTTCCATATTTAGAATGCTTTATTTTTGCAGATTCTTTTACAAGTTGTCTAAAATCTCTGACTTTGGTTAAAAAAAAAAAATTAATTTTTAACTTCTCCAAATAATTTGGGTTTCTAATACCATGACAGGAATAGACCACATTCCTAAGTCAAAATATGATTAAAGTTCAAGAAATTAGGATTGTTTCAATCTTTGATGTCAGCCAGAAGTGCTCTTCGCAGCACCAGCAATGTGACCGGTAATGACTCCTGCAATTCTTACGGAGTTACATGTTTTGGTAACGTATCTAAATACGATTGTAGATTATTTTTTACAAGACCCATTGTTCCTACTACTATTGGAAATGTCTGGGTATCTTTCTTCCACATTGCTCTCGTTTCTGTACGCAAATCCTAATATTTTAAGAGTTTGTGTCTGTATGCAAGACATTGTAGTCACTGGGTGTAGCGATTTCAGTAATCAGTGCTACCTTTGTCTTCTTTTAATGGACCACTATATCTGGATGTTCTTCGTGTTTCACTTTTGCAGTCATCACACTTGGGTTATCTGCCTGCAGGTAGCCCTCAGTCGGCCTGAATACCAGACACTTAGTATTTCTGCGTCTGATGCTGTTTCTCCAGGACTGACTTCAGGTCCTCAGGGGTATAAAAACAGGCAGCCGACGCCTTTACATCAGTCTTTCTTGCCGAGGAGCCTGAAGCAGAAGCAGTTCGCAAGTGCTGGTAGGCCGCTACCTGAGTTTTCGTTTAAGAATTGTATCATCCTGAAGTCTTCTAAAGCTAAGTACCCCTTTGGGGATCCTTTTTTCTTGCTCTAACCAATGTCAGAAAAAGTTAATTGTCTTGCCTGTGGAAAGCAAATACCACACCGAGATTTTCATTCTTACTGCGTCACCTGTCTAGGCCCAGACCATGACGTACCTCACTGTTGGTTTTGTGCCTTGTTCAGTGCCTGAACCGTTCATTGCCGGGCCCTTATTATCGCTAAATACTTTCATTCTCGATCTCCGTATTCCGAAATGGCTTCGGTAAGCCATCCGACTACCGATATTCTGAAAAAAACGTAAGGATAAAGACAGAGACAGATGCACAGGTTCAAAGCTGCTGACAACACTTCCATTAAGCTAGTTGCCAGTTCACCGGTTCTCAGTGAGGAGCTTTCACAGCCCCTGATGCCCACTTCAGTGAATTCGCTGGCCTGTAACGAGACCCGTTCAGAGTCCAATATGCCACAAGACTCTTCTTCGACTATTGAACTGGTGGATGTCTGCACCTTGGATGAGTCCAGAGCCGCTGTGTAGGCACCGGCTTTTGAGGAAGTTCTTCATACTACCGATGTTCGACATAAACAGACTACTTCAGTTCTATCTAAAACTACCGAGTTTCTAAGGCCAAGAGTACGTACTATGCCTAGAAAACCGATGACCAAAGCACATGCACCTGCTCCCTTGCCACAAAATAAAATGCTTAGAATAGCAGAAGACCTTATTATGCTGATTAGGGGAAGTCAGCCTTCCCCAGCTAAGAGAAAAGAGGACCAGTCCCCAGCAGCTTCAACAGGCCAAGAGTCCAACGACTCTGGGGTTTCTGATTATGAAGACATGCCCTTATCTGCTTACGAGGATTCTGATGCAGAGGAATCCATTCCCTCTGCCTCTCCTCCAGAGTATTTCTCTTTTGGTGAAACCTTACATACTTTGAGAGTATTTCCACTGGGAATGCCAAGACTATCCTCAGTCCAAAAAGAGACTCCGAGAATTTCTAGACTTGCCACAACACAGGCCTTTAACAATACCACCAGTCCTGGAAGTTGATGATGTCTTTATGGAATTCAGTCTTACTCCTGATACTTTACTCCCTGCCCCTAGGAAACCATACAGGTACTACAGAGTACCTGACACACTCAAATTTCTTTTCAAAAATCCTACTGCTGACCCAGAGATAATTTCCCAGGGGCCTAAAGGTATCAAGAGAACTACAGCTAAGAATCCCACCCCATCGGACAGGATTCCAGAGCTTTGGACAGATGGGGTAAGAAAGTATATACCTCTGCAACTCTTGCCATTAGGGCTTTGAATTGTCAGTTTCACATGTACCAACAACACATTATGGAACTTAAGCAAAAATAGCTACCTTTACAGACTGTGCAGAAAATAAAGAATTGCAAGAGTTTATGCATTCTGCAAGCCAAGTCAGCAAGCATACATTGCAGTGTGGCTTTGACGCCCTAGAAGCATCTTGCAGGGCAGCAGTCACTGTTTCTGTACTGAGAAGGCATGCTTGGCTTAAGGAGCAGACCTTGCCAGATCATGTCAAATCCAAGTTACTAGACGCTCCTTTGAACAAGGACAATCTGTTTGGCACCAAAGCAGAAGAGGTTCTTAAAAAGATGGAAGAAAAAGCTAAATCAATGCAGACAGTCAAATAATTCTTGCAGGTACAGCCTCCTAGATTCAGTAGGCATTTACCCTTGAAACATTGGTCCTTTCCAGCCCCCTCAAGGCCATCTCAATCTAGACCCAGGGGAAACAGACCCCCCAGACAACAGTCTCAAGGTATGCAGAGATCTAAGCAATGGAGTGCATCCACTTCTAAAGCAGGGAGTGCTAAAACACCCCCTTACAGAAAGAATTCCCAATGACTTCTCAACTCCACCCCCTCCTCTGCCCAACTGCTTGTGCCCCTTGGAGGAAACCTTGCCCTTCATGCAAAAACTGGATCCCCATCACCAAAGACCAATGGGTCCTCAACATTGTATCCCAGGGGCACAAATTTTACTTCCACTCACTGCCAACCCCAAAAGGGTTCCCAGTCTTCACTCTAAACCAATGGGCAGAGGCTCAAATCCAAGTCCAATCCCTGCTCTCTATAAGGGCAATTCAACCAGTTCTTGTGGAACAGATAGGTCAAGGATTCTATTCGACTTTTCCTGGTACCCAGAAAACAGGGCACTTGGCATCCAATCCTAGATTTTTCAATTCTCAACACCTTCCTGCTGGTACCAAAATTGAAAATGCTCACCCTGCAGCAGCTTCTACCTATGCTAGCCAGAGATGCCTGGCTAGTCACCCTAGACTTAAAAGAAGCCTATCTGCACATCCCTATAAGGTAGTCATGCAAAAAATATCTACGCTTCAGGGCAGGAAATATGTATTAGCAGTTCTCTGCACTTCCCTTTGGCTTATCCACTGCTCCCAGAGTATTCACAAAATGCCTGGCTCCAGCCATTGCTTACTGCAGACAGAGAAATATTCAAATTTACCCATACTTGGACGACTGCCTGATTCAGGCAGACAGGAAATGCTGTTGCAGCACCTGACATTTGTAAAAAACCTACTAACCTCCCTGGGGTACACCATCAACAAAAAGAAATCAAGACTAGTCCCCAGTCTAAAGATTGTAATCCTGAGAGCAAGCTTGGACACAGCATCCCATATGGCATTCCTCACTCCGGAAAAACAAGCCTGTCTGACAGGCTATTTTACTCAAATGGCCACCAGAACCCAGCTATCTGCAAGGAAAATCCTGCAGGCCCTAGGGTTCATGGCCTCATGCATCCTACTAATTCCATATGCCAGACTGCATATGACAAAACTTCAATGGTACTTAAAAAGTCTTTGGTGCCAGCATTCTTAGGACCTGGAAACTGTCATTCCCATAATACCCTGTCTCATTCCCATAATACCCTATCTAAGGACAGAGTTTCTTTAGTGAGCAGCAGCATGCAACCACAACAAGGGATTGCCCTTTACCCAACACCACGTCACTCAGACCCTAACCACAGATGCATCAGACTATGCCTGGGGGGCACACATGGACGGCAAGTGTGTTCAGGGCCACTGGAGCCCAAGTCAAATGCATCTGCACATTAACCAGAAAGAGATGCTAGCTGTGCAGCATGCTCTGACAGTTTTCACATCCCTACTCTCACCAGGGCACCTGCTAATAAAAACAAGACAACACCACAGATGTTCATCGTGTTACACTGCTGCAGTCATTACACTTGGGTTATCCTGCCATCAGGCGTTTCCCCAGTCGGCCTGTGTTCCAAAGTCTTGGTCCAGCGTCGGTTGCTGTCGCCTCCTCCCTAACGTCAGTGCGACAGGGGTATATAAGATGCAGCCAACGCCATTTTCTTCAGTCTTTCTTGCCGCACGGTGCCCGAAGCAAAAGCAGTTCGCAAGTGCCAGTCGGCCGACTCCTGAGATTTTCATTCCGAATCCAGAACCGAAGTCTTCTGCAAAGCTAAGTACCCCGTTGGGGAAACTTTTTCTTGCCTCAGACCGATGTCAGTAAAAGTTAATCACTCTATTTCTTATGGGAAGCAAATACCTCATAAGGATTTCCATTCCTATTGTATCCCATGCCTAGGCCCAGACCACAACTTCACTGGTTGTCGGTTTTGTGCTAGGTTTAACAAGCGCACTATTAAATGTCGATTTGATTTTGCCCAACATTATTTTGGCAGAAAATTCAATTACACCATGCCATTTTAATTTCCGATGACCGGAATACATAAAAAGCGCAAAGACAAGGACAGGCATCCGAGGCCCAAAACTGACAACAAGGCCTCTTCTAGGCCAGTCGCCGGTTCTCCAGTTTTCAGCGAGGCACCTTCGCAGCCCCCGATGACCACTTCTGCAGAACCACAGGTCACCTCAGACTCCCACGTGGAGCTGGTTGGGCCTTCGGACGCACAAGTTTTTCAGCCTACCGAAACTAACCCTTCAGAGGGAACCGAAGTAGCTGAGCAATCCACAGCTTCACAGGGTGTTTTCAGACCTACTCAGTTAAGCATTAAACCCTCTGCTAAGTCTAAGCCTTCCTTAAAAACAAAGAAACAAATACAGCATTCTCCTGGACAGGCCTCCATGCCTAAGAAACAAATGCTCAAAATGGCCG
This sequence comes from Protopterus annectens, assembly GCF_019279795.1. NCBI lineage: Eukaryota > Metazoa > Chordata > Ceratodontiformes > Protopteridae > Protopterus > Protopterus annectens. Next base: position 1,643,212,861 of record NC_056744.1, on the reverse strand, counting down.
AAGACCTAATCATCCTGATCAGGGGGTCCCATCCCCCTCCTGATAAAAGGCTCAGACAGGATGCAGACTATGACTCATCCGACCAGGTGTCCATTTCTTCAGATTCATCCTCAGACCTAGGATATTCTTTACCCCCTTATGAGGATTCTGATGCTGAGGAATCAATTCCATCAGCCTTTCCGCCTGTGGACTAGTCCTTTGGGGAAACCTTACATACCATGAGGGAACATTTCCACTGGGAAGGGCAGGATTACTCAGAATCCAAGAAAAGGCTCAGAGACTTCCTTTTATTACCTCAACACAGACCCCTTGCTATTCTGCCAGTGTTAGATATTGTGGATGATGAGTATACTGAATCCAGCTTAAATCCTGACTCCTTACCTACAGCCCCAGTTAAACCTGACAGATATTACAGAGTCCCTGACTCACACAAATTTCTGTATAAAAGCCCTGTTGCTGACCCTGAAACTATTTCTCAGGGACTCAAAGGGATTAAGACCTCATCAGCAAAAAACCTAGTTCCCTCTGACAGAGATTCCAGAGCATTAGACAGATGGGGAAAGAAAGTATATATGTCTTCAACTTTAGCAATGAGAGCCTTAAATTGCCAGTTTCACATGCTAAAATATCAGCAATTTTTGATGTCTCAGTTGAAACAAAAAATGCTTCCAGATTCAGATCCTCCTAATTTTAAAGAAATGCAGGATTTATTGCATGCAGCTAAACAAGTGGGAAAACGTACTTTGCAATGTGGTTTTGATTCTTTATAGGCCTCCTGTAGAGCAGCAGTTACAGGGTCTGTCATTAGAAGACATGCTTGGTTAAAAGAACATACGTTACCAGATCATGTTAAAGCAAAATTATTGCATGCACCTTTGCAGCGGGATGTGTTATTTGGAGTTAAGGCAGAAGAGGTATTAAAGAAGATGGAGGATAAGACAAAATCTATGCAAACGGTGAAGGATTTCTTATAGGTTCAGCCTCCTCGATTTAGCAGAAATTGGCCAACAAAGAATTGGTCCTTTCCAGTTACAGACAGACCTCAAAGGGGCAGATACAGACGTCCAAGTGGTTGAGGTCAACTACAAGGTCCTTACAGGCCTCAACAATGGGGTGCACCAGGCCAGAAAGAAAAGGAAGACAGGCCCCAACCATATAAAAAGCAGCCTCAATGACTTCCCACTACAGCTGCCAAACAGCTCTCTCTTGGCAGCCCCCTTAGGAGGAAAACTGGTACTTTTCTATCACAATTGGCATTGGATCACGAAAGACAAATGGGTTCTCAACATTGTATCTTAAGGTTACAGGATCCTCTTTCACACTCTGCCAAGGTTAAAAGGAATGCCAAATCTGCCACCAAATCAATGGGCAGAGGCTCAAAAACAAATTACAGCACTCATGGACATGAGAGCTATTCACAAGATACCACCACAGGAGCAAGGACAAGGATTTTACTCAAGACTCTTTCTGGTTCCCAGAAAGGACAAAGCCTGGAGGCCCATTCTGGATCTTTCTTCTCTAAACACTTACCTGGATGTTCTGAAATTCAAAATGTTGACACTACAGCAGCTTCTTCCCATGCTGGGCAAGAAAGCTTGGCTTGTGACCTTGGACCTCAAGGAGGCATACCTGCATGTCTCTACCAGACAAAACTGCAGAAGATACCTCAGATTCATAGCTGGTTCAATGCACTATCAATTCTCTGCACTGCCCTTTGGCTTATCTACTGCACCCAGGGTCTTCACAAAGTGCCTGGTACCAGTAATTGCATTTTCCAGACAGAAAGGAATTCAAATTTATCCGTACCTGGACGACTGCCTGATTCAAGCAGAGAGCAAGGACATTCTTCTAAAGCATCTGGCGTTCGTAAAAAAGTTAAGTTTCCTGGGGTACACAGTAAATGAAAAGAAATCAAAACTAGTGCCCTCACAAGAGATAATATTCCTGGGTGCTAGCTTGAACACAACGGCCCAGATGGCTTATCTCATGCCAGACAAGCAAGGACAACTGACTCAATACTTTCAATTGATGGCAACAAAGACCCAACTCCCTGCAAGAAAAATTTTGCAGGCCTTGGGTTACATGGCATCTTGCATACTACTAATTCCATATGCCAGACTGCATATGAGGAAACTACAATGGTACCTAAAGAGTGTATGGTCTCAACACTGTCAAAGTTTGGAAACAGTTATACCACTAATTCCTTGCCTTCAACAGGAGTTTCGATGGTGGGCTCAAGCTTGTCACCTCAACAAGGGACAGCCTTTTACTCAACCCACAGCCATGCAAACACTGACAACAGATGCATCAGATTACGCCTTGGGAGCACGCATGGCAGGAAAATGTATTCAGGGCGAGTGGTCCGCAGAACAAAGGCATCTTCACATCAATCAAAAAGAGATGCTAGCTGTACAAAATGCCCTTATAGCTTTCAAGGACCTGCTGCATCCAGGACAACTATTACTAAAGACAGACAACACCACAGTTATGTGGTACATAAACAAGCAAGGTGGCACACACTCCTACCCCCTCTGCAGACAAGCCATGACCTTGTGGAACACAGCTCTAGACTACCAAGTTCATCTGCAAACACAATTCCTGCCAGGAGAGAAAAACACACTGGCAGACAACTTAAGCAGAAACATCATGGATCCCCACGAATGGGAATTGAATCCACAAATATTCAGAATGATAACACAGAAATGGTGGAGCCCGGACATAGATCTGTTTGCATCCCCAATGAACTGCCAGCTACAGAAATTCTGCACAAGGAGTTACCATCCACAAGCATGGAAAGTGGATGCCCTCTCATTCAGCTGGAAAAACCTACAAGTATACGCTTTCCCACCTCTACCTCTCCTTCCAAAGGTACTCGCAAGATGAGCCAAAGATGATCCTGATTGCACCAGACTGGCCACGCCAGCACTGGTACCCAATCTTAAAGAACTTAGCACAAGAACCACTCTGGATTTTGCCTCAAATCCCACATCTGCTGACTTAGCACAACAATCAGATACTTCACAGCCAGCTAAAGACCTTAAACCTAGCTGCATGGAAAATTCCTTAGTCAAGCAAGCAATGCCTCTCTCCAAAGCTGTTATGGATGTCATTCTGCAGGCCAGAAGGCCTAGTACCAGGAAAGCCTATTCGGATAAATGGAAGAGATTCTATGCCTGGAACCAGGCTCAGGCTTGACCCTCTTGTCCCAAACATTCCTCAGATACTACAATATTTAACTGAGATGCTGGACACGGGCCTCTCCTTTTCATCCATCAAGATCCACGCCTCTGCCATTTCTGCTCATTACAAGGATCCACCAATTTTCTCTAATCCTTTGCTAAAACAGTACCTCAGAGGGGCTAAAAACATAAGACCACCCCGTAGAGCACCTACTCCAACTTGGGACCTCAACTTTGTTTTGGAAAAATTAACTTTACCTCCTTTTGAGCCAGCTAACACAGCAGAATTAAAACACATCTCTTGGAAAACTGCTCTGCTACTGGCAATAACATCAGCACAAAGAGTTTCAGAATTACAGGCACTAATGGCAGTGGCACCTTTCCTCATTTTCCACCAGGACAGGTTGTCTTTAAGAACTAACCCTACGTTTATGCCAAAGGTGGTATCAAGTGTGGCTCTAAACCAAACTATTCACTTGCCAACTTTTTATCCAAAACCACAGAACAAAGGGGAGAGACTACTGCATTATTTGGACATTCACAGGCTGTTACGCTTCTACTTGGACAAAACCAAAGCTTTCAGAAAATCTGAGCAATTATTGGTAGCATATGCTGCAGGAGCACAGAGAAAAGCCATTTCAAAACAGACTATTTCAAAATGGATAGGACATTGTATATGTTTCTGCTATACACACCATGGGAAACCTGTACCTAGCAGCATTAGATCTCACTCCACCAGGGCAACAGCCACTTCAACTGCCTACCTCAGAGGAGTACCTACCAAGGATATTTTGGAAGCAGCAACATGGAGTTCTGTGCATACCTTCACCAAGCATTACCATTTGCCTTTATACTCCAAATCCAGAGCTGGCTTCACCACTGCTGTGCTGCAGGGCCTTATAGCCACCCCTAATGCCTTATAGAACCAGCCACCCTACCTCAGCTTTGCGATTCCACCTAAGTGTAATGACTGCAGCAGTGTAACACGATAAACATAGTACAGTTTTGTACCTACTATAAATGTAGATGTTAGAGTGTATACACTGCTGCAGTCCAGGTTACCCTCCCTCCTTCCCCTCTTACTTTCTGGTACGTACCTATGTCTTCTACCCTTTTACTACCTATGGGGAGTATTTGCTGGTAACTGAAAGTTGTTTGCTTTTCTTATGTATACTTTACTAGCAATTTGAATTGACTACCTATTTGGGGGCACCTGACATCTGAGGCAAGAAAAACTGAAGAAAATGGCGTCGGCTGCATCTTATATACTCCTGTCACACTGACGTCAGGGAGGAGGCGACAGGAACTGATGCCGGACCAAGACTTTGGAACTCAGGCCGACTGGGGAACCACCTGACAGCAGGATAACCCAAGTGTAATGACTGCAGCAGTGTTTACACTCGAACATCTACATTTATGGTAGGTACAAAACTGTACTTTATGTGGTACATCAATAAGCAGGGGGAACCCACTCTGCAGGCTAGCTATGGCCCTGTGGAACACAGCCTTGGACATGCAGGTACATCTGCAAGCTCAATTCCTGCCAGGCAAACAAAACTCACTGGCAGACGATTTAAGCAGAAATCTTCTAGACCCACATGAGTGGCAACTAGAGCCATGCACCTTCAACCTTCTGATTCAGAAATCGGGGACACCAGAGGTGGATCTCTTTGCCTCCCCCTGCAATCACCAGCTCAGTAGATTCTGCACCAGAACATCTCACAGCAGGGCCTGGAAAGTGGATGCCCTAGCCTTCCAGTGGGTAAATCTCTCAATCTATGCCTTTCCCCCTCTGCCCCGCCTCTCAAGAGTATTTCTCAAGATAAGACAGAACAGATCAAGGACAATTTTGATTGCCCCGGACTGGCCACGCCAACAGTGGTACCCACTCCTGCAAAGCCTGGCACCTACACCAGAACCCAACCCTGCTCCCTCAGCAGGGTGGGACAGATCTTGCATCCGCAGCTGCAAACCCTAAATCTTTCAGCCTGGCTTATTTCTTGAATTCTCCCCCAGTAACCAGCCTAAGCAAGCAAATGCTGGACGTCATCCTTGAAGCCTGAAGACCCAGTACAAGGAAATCCTATGCTAATAAGTGGAAAAGGTACTCCTCCTGGATTCAATCTAAAGGACAGGACACAACTCTGCCTTGCTTGCCTATAATCCTGGATTACCTAGCAGATCTACTCCACAGAGGCCTATCCTTCTCCTCCATTACGATCCATGCCTCTGCCATTTCAGCTCATTACAACACTGAGCCGCCTCTCTTCTCTCACCCTCTTATCAAACAGTTTCTGAGAGAAGCAAACAACTTAAGGCTGCCAAGGAGATCACCCACCCCTGCTTGGGACCTTAACTTTGTACTAGAAAAGCTCATGCTACCCCCCCCCCCCCTTTGAGCTTGCAGCATCAGCAGAGTTAAAATTCCTCTCTTGGAAAACAGCCTTGCTTCTGGCCATCACTTCAGCTAGAAGAGTGTCTGAGCCACAAGCACTTATGGCTGTGGAACCCTTCATTGTTTTCCATGCTGACAGGGTTTCCCTCAGGACTAAGCCTTCCTTTATACCTAAAGTGGTGTCCAGTGTGGCTCTCAACCAATCTCTCCATTGCCTACCTTCTTCCCTAATCCTCAAAATAAAGGGGAAAGGATCCTGCACTCCTTGGACGCGCACAGACAGCTCAGATTCTACCTGGATAAGACTAAGCCCTAAATTTGACCAGTTACTAGTCAGCTTTGCAACAGGGGCAGATGGCAGGGCTATTTTAAAGCAAACAGTTTCCAAATGGATAGCACATTGCATCCATTTCTGCTAGAAGCATTATGGGAAACCAACCCCTGAGGGGGTCAGAACACATTCCACTAGGGCAACTTCTACCTCTACAGCATTCCTCAGGGGAGTCCCTACCAGGGGCATCCTGGAAGCTGCTACCTGGAGTTCTGTACACACCTTCACAAAGCATTACCACCTGCCTATCTTTTCCAAATCCAGGGCAGGTTTTTCAACAGCAGTCCTGCAAGGCATTCTGTCCAGCCCTAACTCTTCTTGACTGCCTCCACCCTTCTTCAGCTTTGAGAATCTACCCAAGTGTGATGACTGCAACAGTGAAACATGATGAACATAGTACAGTTGTATACACTTACCATTAATGTAGATGTTTGAGTGCATTCACTGTTGCAGTCCAGGTTTCCCTCCCTCCAGCCCCCTGGTTTTCTCTCTCTTAACTCTATATGCCTTTTACTACATCCTCCCTTTCAGGGGTATTGGTATTTACATTTTAGTGGTGGTATTTCCCCCCCCCCACCATAACTTAGCTCCCTATTAGGGGTCTCCTGACATTTGGGGCAGGAAAAACTGATGTAATGGCATCGGCTACCTGTTTTTATACCCCTGACGTCAGTCCTGGAGCAACAGCATCCGACATAAAAATACTAAGTCTCTGGTATTCGGGCCGACTGAGGGGGTAACTGCAGGCAGATAGCCCAAGTGTGATGACTGCAACAGTGAATACACTCGAGCATCTACATGTATGGTAAGTGTACACAACTGTACTTTTTCTTGCATCTATCTACTGAACTGTTGGTAATGGGTGATCCCATGTGATGTACACTTCATCATTTTCTATGATTCTTTGTGGCTCATGTTTCCAGTGTTTTTCAAGTACTTCAGTATTATAATGTTTGCACAATTCCTAGTACAACAGTCTTGCCACATTATTTTGTCTTTCAGTATACAGTTCTCCTCCTGCCTTTAGTATATCACAACAAGCAATGAGGTGTGCGACTCTTTCCAAATCTGTTTTACAAAACCTATATTTGTGCATTTCTGCTACATGTTCAATGGACTTTGTAAACCAACATGTACGTAGCACACTGTCTTGGGCCACCAATATTAACCTTTCATTTTTTGGCTTGAATTCGCCTCTTCTTAACCATTCCTGCATTTGATCCTGATCAACATGAGGTTCTTCCAGGAGTTTTCTATATTTGCAGCTATATTTATGCATTTCCACATTTCTTGCCTTCTCATCTGATCCCTTCACCTTATATTCTTTCTTTTTTTTTTTTGGCACATTCAGTTGCTGCCTGATTTTTATCTACTTCTGGTTTGATTTCCATTCCTAGCTTGATGGTGATATGCTCCTGTTAAACTAAGAAGGGAAGTCATGTTAGATTTATTATCCTTATGATGTTCATCGTGTTTCACTGTTGCAGTCATTACACTTGGGTTATTCTGCTGGCAGGCTACCCGCAGTCGGCCTGAATTCCAAAGTCCTGGTCCGGTGTCAGTTGCTGTCACCTCTTCCCTGACGTCAGTGCACCAGGGGTATAAAAGATGCAGCCGACACCATTTTCTTCAGTCTTTCTTGCCGCGCGGTGCCCGAAGCATAAACAGTTCGCAAGTGCCGGTCAGCTAACTCCTGAGATTTTCGAAATCGAATTTCAGATCCAAAGCCTTCAATAAAGCTAAGTAACCTGTTGGGGAAACGTTTTTCTTGCTCCAGACCGATGACAGAAAAAGTTAACAATTGTATTTCTTGTGGGAAGCAAATACCTCATAAGGATTTTCATTCTTACTGTATTCCTTGCCTAGACCCTGACCACGACGTTGCTAGCTGTCGGTTTTGTGCTAGATTTAACCAACACACTATTAAGCATCGGTACGATTTTGCCTTTCATTACTTTGGCCGAAGGTTTAATTATATAATGCCGTCGGAACAGCTGGCGACCGGAGTTCATAAAAAGTGCAAGGAAAAAGAAAAGGACAGCTATCCGAGGTCCAAAACCGACGAAGAGGCCTCCACTAGGCCAGTCGCTGGTTCTCAGTGAGGCGTTTTCGCAGCCCCTGACACCCACTACCTCAGAGCCACAGGCCACTTCCAACTCCCACGTGGAGACAACTAGGCCTGTGGATACTCAAGGTATTGGACCTTCGGAAACTATTCCCTCAGATGGGTCTGGAGCCGCTGAGCAGGCATCGGCTTCTGAGGGTGTTTTCAGACCTATACAGTTATATATCAAACCAACCTCAGCTTCCAAGGCAAAGACTAAAACAGCATTAAAGACAAAGAAACAAGTACAGCATTCTCCTGGACAGACTTCCATGGCTAAGAAACAGATGCTTAAAATGGCCGAAGACCTAATTACTTTGATCAGGGGTTCCCATCCTCCTCCTGATAAGAGGCCTAAGCAAGACATTGAATATGATTCTTCTGATCAGGTTTCCATTTCCTCTGACTCCTCTTCAGAACAGGGATGCTCTCTTCCTACCTATGAGGATTCTGATGCTAAGAATCTATTCCTTCAGCCTCTCCTCCTGAGGACTATTCTTTTGGGGAAACCTTGCATACCATGAGGGAGCATTTTCACTGGGAGAGCCAAGATTACTCAGAATCTAAGAAAAGGCTCAGAGATTTTCTTTTACTGCCTCAGCACAGACCTCTTGCTATTCCACCTGTACTAGACATTGTAGATGATGTGTTTTCAGAGTCCGGCCTGTCTTCTGACTCTTTACCTCCTGCACTCGTTAATCCAGACAGGTACTACAGGGTTCCAGATTCACATAAAGTTCTATATAAAAACCCTGCTGCTGACCCAGAAACTATATCTCAGGGTCCCAAAGGGGTCAAGGCTTCCACTGCAAAAAACCCTGTACCCTCTGATAGGGATTCTAGAGCACTGTACAGATGGGGGAAAATTTACACCTCTGCTACTTTGGCTGTAAGGGCTTTAAACTGTCAGTTTCATATGCTTAAATATCAGCAATACTTAATGTCACTGCTAAAACAGAAAATGTTGACAAATTCTGAATGTTCTGAAAACAAGGAAATGCAGGATTTATTGCATGCAGCTGAACAAGTGGGAAAGCATACTTTGCAATGTGGTTTTGATTCACTGGAGGCCTCTTGCAGGGCCACTGTTACAGGCTGTCATTAGAAGGCATGCTTGGTTAAAGGAACAGAATCTGCCTGATCATGTTAAAGCAAAATTATTGGATGCTCCATTACAGTATGATACTTTGTTTGGTGTTAAGGCAGAAGAGGTGTTAAAGAAAATGGAGGATAAAGCGAAATCTATGCAGACAGTAAAGGATTTTTTACAGGTACAGCCACCCAGATTTAGCAGGAACTGGCCTTCTAAGAATTGGTTCTTTCCAGTGTCAGACAGGCCACAAAGAAGCAGATACAGACTCCCTAGAGGCAGATCTCAGCCCCAAGGCTCATAAAGGCCTAAGCAATTGGGTGCTTCTACCTCCTAAAGCGGAAAAGACAAATCACAGCCAATGACTTTCCATTGCCAATGCCAAGCACTTATCTTTTGGCAGCACCCTTACGGGGGAAAGCTAGCACTTTTTTCACAAAATTGGCACATGATCACCCAGGACAAATGGGTCTTGAATATAGTTTCTCAGGGCTACAGGTTCCACTTTCACACCCTTCCAAAGACAAAAGGTATGCCAGACCTGCCACACAATCAATGGGCAGAGGCACAAAAGCAAATTTCATCTCTCATGGACATGAGGGCTATTCAGCGAGTACCACAGCAAGAGCAGGGACAAGGATTTTACTCAAGACTTTTCTTGGTACCCAGAAAGGACAAAGCCTGGAGACCAATACTGGACCTGTCTATTCTAAACACTTTTCTGGACGTTCCAAAATTCAAAATGTTGACACTGCAGCAGCTTCTGCCCATGCTGGGCAAGAAGACTTGGCTTGTAACTTTGGACCTCAAAGAGGCATACCTGCATGTCCCAATCAGACAATCTTGCAGAAGATACCTCAGATTCATAGCTGGCTCAATGCACTACCAATTCTCTGCACTGCCCTTTGGCTTATCTACTGCGCCCAGGGTCTTCACAAAATGTCTGGCACCAGTAATTGCATTTTGCAGACAAAAAGGAATTCAAATATACCCCTACTTGGAAGACTGCCTTATTCAAGCAGAGAGCAAGGACATTCTACTGAAGCATCTGGCATTTGTAAAAAGATTACTAATTTGCCTAGGGTACACAGTAAATGAAAAGAAATCAAAACTAGTACCCTCTCAAGAGATAATATTCCTGGGTGCAAGCTTAAATACAACTGCCCAAATGGCATATCTCATGCCAGACAAACAAAGGCAACTGACTTCTTACTTCAAAAAGATGGCAACAAAGATCCAGCTACCTGCAAGAAAAATTCTGCAAGCTTTGGGCTTCATGGCATCGTGCATTCTGCTCATTCCATATGCAAGACTGCATATGAGGAAGCTACAATGGTATCTAAAAAGTGTTTGGACTCAACATTGCCTCAGCCTGGAAAGATTAATTACCCTCATTCCCTGCTTGCAACAGGAGTTTTGATGGTGGACACTGGCCTGTCACCACAACAAGGGACAGCCATTCACTTTACCCACAGCCAGGCAGACACTAACAACAGATGCATCGGATTATGCCTGGGGGGGCCCACACGGCTGGAAAATGAATTCAGGGCACATGGCCCGCAAGCCAGCTGCATCTTCATATCAATCAAAAAGAGGTGCTAGCTGTTCAGAATGCCCTGACAGCTTTCAAGGATCTACTTCATCCAGGCCAACTGATGATAAAGATGGACAATACTACAGTCATGTGGTACATAAACAAGCAAGGGGGCATACATTCCTACCCCCTCTGCAGACAAGCCATGACTTTGTGGAACACAGAATTGACTTATCAAGTGCACCTGCAAGCACAATTCCTGCCAGGAAAGACAAATACTCTGGCAGATGAATTATGCAGAGACCTCATGGACCCTCATGAGTGGAAACTAGATCCACAAGTCTTCAGCACGTTAACAAGGAAATGGGGATGCCCAGACATATATCTATTTGCCTCCCCTCACAACTGCCAACTACAGAGATTCTGCACAAGAACTTATCACAAACAAGCATAGAAGGTGGATGCTCTATCATTCAGCTGGAAAACCCTTATAGTATATGCCTTTCCTCCACTGCCTCTTCTCCCCAAGATACTCCTAAAGGTCAGACAAGAGAAGCCAAAAATGATACTGATTGCTCCAGACTAGCCACGCCAGCACTGGTATCCCATCCTAAAGAGCTTGTCTCAAGGCCCAGCCTGGACTTTACCTCAGATCCTTCATCTACTGACCCAACAAAACAATCAGATCCTGCACAGCCAACTCAAAACCCTAAATCTGGCTGCATGGCGGATAACATAACCACTCAGAACACACCTCTCTCTAAAGCAGTTATGGATGTTATTTTGGAGGCCAGAAGGCCCAGCACCAGAAAATCATATGCAGAAAAATGGAAGAGATTATGTGCTTGGAACCAGGCACAAGGAATTGATGCGCTTGTTCCAAATATTCCTCAGATTTTACAATACCTAACTGAGATGCTGGACAAAGGCCTATCCTTCTCATCAATTAAGATCCATGCATCTGTCATTTCAGCTCATTACAATACGGAACCACCTATTTTTTCACATCCACAGCTAAGGCAGTACCTCAGAGGGGCCAAAAACATAAGACCTCCAAGGAGAGCACCAATACCTACATGGGACCTCAATTTTGTCTTGGAAAAGCTCACACTGCCTCCTTTTGAGCCAGCCAATACAGCTGAGATAAAATTCTTATCATGGAAAACAGCTCTGCTCCTAGCAATAACTTCAGCAAGAAGAGTTTCAGAGTTACAGGCATTAATGGCTGTGGAACCTTTTATTATTTTCCATCCGGACAGGGTTTCTCTAAGGACGAACCCAACATTTATGCCTAAGGTAGTGTCCAGTGTGGCTCTTAACCAAACCATTCTTTTGCCTACTTTTTATCCAAACCCACAGAATAAAGGGGAGAGACTTCTGCATTCTTTGGACATACACAGACAGCTACACTTCTACTTGGACAAAACTAAAGCTTTCAGAAAGACTGAGCAACTTTTAGTGGCATATGCTGTAGGATCACAAGGAAAGGCTATCTCAAAGCAGACTATTTCAATATGGATAGGTCACTGCATTAGTTTCTGCTATTCACAACATGGCAAATCAGTGCCTAAGGGCATTAGGCCACATTCAACCAGAGCAGCAGCCACTTCAGCAGCCTTCCTCAGAGGAGTATCAACCAAGGATATTTTGGAGGCTGCAACTTGGACTTCAGTGCACACTTTTACAAAGCACTACCACTTACCTCTTTACTCTAAATCCAGAGCAGGCTTTGCCACTGCAGTTCTGCAGGGCCTCATAGCCACTCCTAATTCTGTTTAGACCCAGCCACCCAACCTCAGCATTGGGATTCAACCCAAGTGTAATGACTGCAACAGTGAAACACGATGAACATAGTACAGTTGTGTACCTACCATAAATGTAGATGTTCGAGTGTATTCACTGTTGCAGTCCAGGTTACCCTCCCACCATCCCCCTTTCATTGCTGGGACTTATCTGTACTTCTCTATTCTATAAAACCTATGTGGTGTATTTGCTTGTAGATGAAGGTAATGTTTATGTTAGTGCATGCTTTTTTATAAGCAGATTTTTTAGCGTACCCTTTTGGGGGACACCTGACATCTGGGGCAAGAAAAACTGAAGAAAATGGCGTTGGCTGCATCTTTTATACCCCTGGCGCACTGACGTCAGGGAAGAGGCGACAGCAACCGACCCCGGACCAGGACTTTGGAATTCAGGCCGACTGCGGGTCGCCTGCCAGCAGGATAACCCAAGTGTAATGACTGCAATAGTGAATACACTCGAACATCTACATTTATGGTAGGTACACAACTGTACTTTTCAAACCTTTGACTATGTTTGGGTCGTGTGAGGTTAGCAGACATGTATACAGTCCCATAATTGCAGATTTATACATATAATCAATTTCAAGTAGGCCCATACCTCCTTCAGAACGGAGAATAATATAATCTTGGTATTCACTGTTTTTTATAAATCATTTGATGAACATGAAGCATCCTTCTTGATGTCCTTCAAGGATGCATCTGCAGTCCTAACATATGGGTTGTCCTGCCTCAGGCAGCCCTTCGGTCGGCCGGATTCCAAAGTCTGGGTCTGGCCTCGGCTAATGTCGCACTTCACCCGACGTCATAGCTGCTGTGAATTGGGTATAAAGGCATCAGCCGACGCCATTTTCCTCAGTCTTTCTTGCTGCGGAGCCCGAAGCAGAAGCTGTTCGCAAGTGCCGGTCGGTCAGATCCAGAGATTTCTACTACCGAAGACTTCTAAAAAGCTAAGTACCCCGTTGGGGACTCTTTCTTGCCTCAGCCGATGTCAGAAAAAGTAAATAATTGTTTAACTTGTGGGAAACAAATACCTCATAAGGATTTCCACTCTTACTGCCTTCCTTGCTTAGGCCCAGACCACGACGTATCAGCTTGTCTAGCCTGTGCTTCCTTCAACCGACGGACACTTAGACGTCGGTCGGAGTTTGCAGAGGAGTTTTTTGGCCCTGCTTTTGCTTACAAAATGCCGGAGACTCCGACTTCACAATTAGCTAAAAAGCGTAAGGAAAAGGACCGACACTCGCGGTCCGCGGTTTCGGCCGAAACCAACGGTTAAGCCAACCGCGAGTGTTTCAGTTTCGGCTGAAACTGTGTCCTCGGTTCTTCCTTCGGCCGAAAGCATACCTCCGATAGCCGAGGCCTCACACGGCATGGCTGAATCTGCTACGGAAATTCCTCCTGCTGTAGCAGGCACCCAGGATTTATCAGATACTATTCCTTTAGACATATCTACTCCTGCACGTGGAGCTGCTAGGCCCCCTGCATCTATGTCTATCAAGGCTTTCTCTAGGGCTAAAGCAGCTAAATCTTCTAAGGCCTTGCCTGCTAAAACCCCCTCACACAGGCCTACCTCTAGTTCCCAAATGCTCAGCCTGGCTGAGGATCTCATTTCTTTGATCAGGGGATCCCAACCTCACCCAGACAGGGCCTCTCAACCCCCTCCAGAGAAGAGGCCTAGAGCAGAGCCTCCCAATCCAGTTTCTACAGACTATTCCTCGGATGATTCAGAAAACTCAAATCTTCCAGAAGGCCCTTATTCTCCATATGAGGATTCTGATGCAGAAGACTCCATTCCTTCTGCCTCTCCTCCTGAGGAATTTTCTTTTGGGGAAACCATACATGCTATGAGAGAGCAATTCCAATGGCAGGGCCAGGATTTCTCAGATTCAAGGAAAAGGCTAAGGACCTTTTTACATTTACCACAGCATAGGCCTTTAGCCATTCCTCCAGTACTAACAGTTGTGGATGATGCATTTAATGATGCCTGTATCGCCCCTGACTCTCTTCCCCCGGCCCCTGCTAAGCCCGACAGATATTACAGGGTCCCGGACACACACTTTCACTTGTATAAGGCTCCTATTGCAGATCCTGAAGCCATTTCACAGGGCCCCAAAGCTGTAGCAGCTGCCTCTGCCAAAAACCCCCTCCCCTCTGAAAGAGAATCTAGAGCATTAGAGGGATGGGGTAAAAAAGTTTATACTTCTGCTACTCTTTCGGCTAGGGCCTTAAACTGTCAATTCCACATGGTTCAGTATCAGGAATTTTTGTTAGACCAGCTAAATAAAAAACTGTCCTCTCCTGAACCTATAGACCATAAGTCCCTTCAGGATTTGGTACATAACACTCAGCAGGTCAGTAATCTTTCCTTAAAATGCGGCTATGATGCACTGGAGGCTTCCTTTAGATCAGCTATGACTGGAACAGTGATCAGAAGGCATGCATGGTTAAAAGAGCAATCCTTACCAGACCATGTAAAGTCAAAGCTCCTAGATGCTCCCATGGAGAAACGGTGGAAGAAAAAGCAAAATCTGTCCAAACAGTCAAGGACTTCTTACAGGTCCAGCCTCCAAGGTTTAGTAGAAATTGGCCTTCAAAGAATTGGTCCTTTCCGGACACCTCCAGAGCACAGAGAGGCAGAAATAGGCGCTCAAGAGGCAGAGGTCAATCCAGAGGTGCCTACAGAGGACGTCAGTGGCAGCCTAACAACCAGAGAAGTACTGCCACAGATCCAGCTACTACCACTTCCACAGGACAGACCCAATGACTTGACTCTGATACCGCCTACCAGGGAACAACTGGAAGCACCCTTAGGCGGAAAGCTAGCCTTATTTTCCGTAAACTGGCATTACATTACAGGAGACAAATGGATTTTGCAGACAATAGACAAAGGCTACAGGTTTCACTTCCACATTCTACCAAAAAAGAGAGGAATGCCAAACCTACCACCAAACCAAAAAACAAACGCTCTAGGACAAATCAACCACTTACTAAGGATGAGAGCTATAGAAAAGGTACCGCCTATGGAACAAGGACAAGGATTTTACTCCAGACTTTTCCTGGTACCAAGGAAAGAAAACCAATGGAGGCCTATTCTCGACCTGTCCGCTCTGAACACATATCTAATTGTTCCAAAATTCAAAATGCTGACCCTACAGCAACTTCTTCCCATGCTGGGCAAGGAGTCTTGGCTGGTGACTCTAGATCTCAAGGAGGCATACATGCACGTCCCTATACGACCAGATTGCAGAAGATACCTCAGATTTCTTGCAGGATCAGAGCATTATCAATTCTCAGCATTGCCCTTTGGCTTATCTACTGCGCCCAGAGTATTCACGAAATGCCTGGCATCAGTAATTGCTCATTGCAGGCTTCAGGGAATTCAGATTTATCCATACCTGGACGACTGCCTAATACAAGTGTACAACAAGACCAAATTAACAAAAGATTTGAAAAAGGTTATACAACTACTGCAAGCCCTGGGATACACAGTCAAAATGAAAAAGTCAAGGCTGGTACCATTCCAAAGGATAACATTCTTGGGTGCAGAACTGGACACTTCAAATCAGATGGCATTTCTCACAGCAGAAAAGCAAAAGCAACTTCCACTCTATTTCATGGCATTAACAACACAGAACCAGCTTACAGCAAGGAAAGTCCTGCAAGCCCTGGGTTACATGGCATCCTGCATAATATTGATTCCACATGCCAGGCTGCATATGAGGAAGTTGCAATGGTACCTAAGGAATATATGGTCTCAACACAAGCACAGTCTAGAAGCCCAGATTCCAATAATTCCATGCCTGAAGCAAGAATTCCTGTGGTGGGCTCAGGCCTGTCAGTTGAACAGAGGACTGCCTTTTCACAAATCTCACCCAAGCCAGACTATCACCACGGACACCTCAGACCTAGGCTGGGGGGCACACATGGTGGACAAGTGTATACAAGGCCTATGGACACAAGACCAGCTGAACCTACACATAAATCAAAAAGAGATGCTGGCAGTGAAACAGGCAATTCAGACATTCAGACCGTTTCTTCAACAGGGTCATTTGCTGATAAGGACGGACAACACCACAGTCATGTGGTATATCAACAAACAAGGAGGCACACACTCATATCCTCTATGCCGGATGGCAATGGACCTGTGGAATGTGGCCCTGAAACTCAACATTCAGCTCCAGGCCATATTTGTGCCAGGAAAAGAAAATATACTAGCAGACACCTTAAGCAGAACTACCACGGATGCACATGAATGGATGCTGCATCCAGACATCTTCAAATCCATTACAAAGAAATGGGGACTACCAGAAATAGACCTGTTCACATCCCCACACAGCCACCAATTGAGGAAATTCTGTACAAGGACATACCACCCACTTGCTTGGAAGGTGGACTCCCTCTCCTTCAGTTGGGAAAACCTGACAGCATATGCATTCTCACCTCTTCCTTTGATGCACAAAGTGCTACTGAAGATCAAAGAAGATCACCCAAGGATCATCCTGATAGCTCCAGACTGGCCGAGGCAGCATTGGTACCCATTACTCAGGAGTATGTCTCGGACACACACATGGCCTCTACCTCTAGTTCCTTTACTGCTAACACAGAACAAATTCAAGATCCTACATCCAAACTTGAAAACACTGCAGCTAGCTGCTTGGAATATTACATAAAACAAAATAACCCAGATTTATCTCAGAGGGTTAAAGACATTATCCTGGAGGCTCGCAGACCCTCCACAAGGAAGACTTATTCAGCCAAATGGAAAAGATACCTCATTTGGAGTGCAGCAAAAGGAGAGAATGTATCATTAGCAAACATAGCTAACATCCTGGAATATTTAGTAGAACTTTTCCACAATGGCCTGTCTTACTCCTCCACTAAGATTCATGCATCAGCAATTTCAGCAGAATACAACATGGATCCTTCAGTCTTCTCTCACCCTCTACTCAGGCAGTTTCTGAGAGGAATTAAAAATGTAAAGCCTCCAAGGAAGCCACCTTTGCCTACATGGGACCTTAACTTTGTGCTGGAAAAGTTAACACTTCCCCCTTTTGAACCAGCAGCAACAGCAGAATTACAGTTCTTATCTTGGAAAACTGCTTTCCTGCTTGCAATCACTTCGGCAAGAAGGGTTTCTGAATTACAGGCATTAATGGCAGTACAGCCCTTCCTTATCTTCCATCAGGATAGAGTGTCCTTGAGAACTAACCCTACTTTTATGCCAAAGGTGGTCTCCAGGGTATCACTGAACCAAGCAATCCACCTACCAACATTCTTCCCCAACCCACAGAACAGGGGAAAGACTACTACATACCTTGGGCGTGCACAGGCAATTGCTACTATCTGGACAGAACCAAGAACAATAGAAAAACTGACCAGCTTCTGGTAGCATATGCAACAGGAATGGAAGGAAAAGCAATTTCAAAACAGACAATCTCAAAATGGATAGGAAATTGCATTAGATTTTGTTACTCTTTTCATGGAAAGACAACTCCAGAAAACATCAGACCTCACTCCACAAGAGCTACAGCCACTACTACAGCTTTCTTAGGTGGCTACCAAAGACATTTTAGAAGCTGCTACTTGGAGCTCCGTGCATACATTTGCCAAGCATTATAATCTACCTTTATACTCCAGATCCGAGCAGGTTTTGCAACTGCTGTTTTGCAAGGGATCTTAACTACACCATAATCATCTTAGTGCCTCCTCCCCAGTTTGGCTATGGTATTCTACCCATCGTTAGGACTGCAGATGCATCCTTGAAGGACATAGTACAGTTTGTACCTACCATAAATGTAGATGTCCGAGAGGTATGCATCTGCAGTCAGGATACCCACCCTCCTTCCCTCTGTGGTACTCCTAGGGTATTTGCCCATCTTGTAGCTAGCTGGGGAATCTATTATGGTGTATTTGTTTGTATATATGTATATACATGTTTATTTTTGTTTGCTCTCTACTGTTTGGAATCATTTGCATTTATCCAAATTTAGCCTTCCTAGAGGGCACCTGGCATCTGGGGCAAGAAACGCTGAGGAAAATGGCGTCGGCTGATGCCTTTATACCCAATTCACAGCAGCTATGATGTCGGGTGAAGTGCGACATCAGCCGAGGCCAGACCCAGACTTTGGAATCCGGCCGACCGAAGGGCTGCCTGAGGCAGGACAAACCCGTATGTTAGGACTGCAGATGCATACCTCTCGGACATCTACATTTATGGTAGGTACAAAACTGTACTTTTTCCTGTCTAATCAATCCAACACCTTTTGGGGCCAGTCAGTCACTCCAAAACTGTAAGATAAGATGGGAAGAGGAAATTGATTTATAGCTTGAATTTTGTTCCTAGATGTTAAAGCTGTTTTCAGGATTAATTTAAATCTTCTAAAATATTCCGTACTAAGTTTCACTCTCATTTGTTCATTAATTCCCAAATATTTATATACTTCCTCTTGCTCAAGTTTTTATATCACATTCTTGTCCAAAACTGATGTTTTCTTGGTTCTGCAGCTTTCCTGCTTTAAAGGTTGCTTTTGCACATTTATCAAGACCAAATTAGATTCTTGTATCATCTCCAAAAGTTTTGATTACTTGCAGTTGTTCTTTCAGTTCCTCATCTGATGAGCTATACCGTTTTAAATCATCGACAAAGAGAAGATGAGTCTGCACCCTTAGTTGCTTTCTGGGAGCCAAATTATAACCATGACCTGATCTGTTAAGCAGACAGCTTAATGGGTTAAGGGCAAGGCAAAAAAGCAACGGTGACAGAGTCACCCTGGAATATTCCCCTTTGGATTTTTATCCCTGGAATAATAATTTGTCCTTTATCATGGCTTAACTGCAAATTGGTTTGCCACTGTTTCATGGTTGCTGTGATGTAGTTTTATCAGTGTAGGGTGTAACTTATACATTTTTAAGCACTCTTTTATCCATGAATGTGGGATACTGTCAAATGCCTTTTTTATAGTCAATCCATGCCATACTTAGATTCTTCCCCTTTTTACAGTTATCCACTATGACTTTAACAGGAAATGATTCTTTGTTCCATACGACTTTCTTTTATTGCCTTTTTGTTCTGTTACCTTAATTGAGTTTTCTTCTAAATGAACTATAAACTGTATCTGCATCAGTTCCAGTGTATAGTTTGTACGTCATCGGAAGGCAAGTTATTGGTCTATAACTTTTAGGGTAGCTTGCAAGTTCACACCTAAGTAGGAGCATTGTTTTCCTGTTGTTAGCCAGGTTTGTGTGTTTGGGGTGCACATATAAATAGTTTACTCAAAGCTAAATCCTCATGCAAAGAGGCTAATTCTTTTAACCAGAAGTTAGATAGTGCATCTGGGCCTGGGGTTTTCCAGTTAGAGGCTTTTCTTAACTTTGTTTCAATCTCTTTGGGTGTTATGTCATCCCATTTCATATCCTGTACCTTTGAACTTATTCTTTCTTTTACTTCTGTCCATTTAGCATCTTTGTTATATTTCACTGGATCTTCATAAACACTTCTCCAAAATGTATCTATTTCTTCTTTTTATGGTGGTATTTCAGTTCCTTTTACCTTGTTTCCCAATTCTCTATGAAACTTTTTTGAGTCATCCATAAATTGCTTATTTTGTACTTTTCCTTTATATTTATCTGTGTATCTTCTAAGATGTCCTTCAAGAATGCAACTGCAGTCCTGACATATGGGTTGTCCTGCCTCAGGCAGCCCCTCGGTCGGCCGGATTCCAAAGTCTGGGTCCAGCGTCGGCTGATGTCGCCTTCTCCCTGACGTCAGAATGGCTGGAGTATAAAGGCATCCACCGACGCCATCTTCTTCAGTCTTTCTTGCCGCGCAGTGCCCGAAGCAGAAGCAGTTTGCAAGTGCCGGTCGGTCAGCTCCTGTGTTTTCAAATATCGAAGTCATCTAAAAGCTAAGTACCCCATTGGGGAACATTTTTTCTTGCCTCAGCCGATGTCAGAAAAAAGTGAAAAGGTTAATAATTGTTTGTCTTGTGGTAAACAAATACCTCATAAGGACTTCCATTCTTACTGCCTCCCTTGCCTGGGCCCAGACCACGACGTCTCGGCCTGTGCTGCCTGTGCTTGCTTTAATGGCGCACTCAGGCTGGGCAGAATTTGCTGAAGACTTTTTTGGCAAATCTTTCGCTTATATCATGCCGTTGGAACAACCGACAGCACAATCTACCAAAAAACGCAAGGACCGGGACCGACATCCTCGGCCCGCATCGTCCACCGATACCACGCCTAAGCCCTCTGTGAGTGCATCGGCCCCTTCGGAAGCGGTAATTCCACCGCCCCAGGCCGACGACACCGCTTTAACGTGTTCTTCGGTCCCGGAGATTTCAATGGTGCCGGTTGTTGATTTTCCTCCAGAAACCGAAGCTCTGGATTTACCCGACACCATTCCTGTGGACAAGGTTACCCCTGCTCGTGGGGCAGCTAGGCCTCCGGTATCCATGTCCATCAAGGCCTTTGCACGTGCCAAGGCTGCCAGTCAGGCCAAGGCCCATCCTAAATCTACTTCGCAGGGCCCCTCTTCTGATAGATCATGACTCTTGCTGCAGATCTAATCTCTCTTATCAGGGGTTCTCAGCCGCACCCAGACAGAGGTTCTCAGCCGCCTGCAGATAAAAGGCCTAGAACTGAGCAGACGGACACCCTCTCTTCAGATGAAGCCTCTGGGGATTCAGACCACTCAGATACCCAGGAAGAATCCTTACAGGCCTATGAGGACTCGGATGCTGAGGATTCAATTCCCTCTGCTTCCCCTCCAGAGGACATTTCTTTTGGCAAAGTTCTCCACTCCATGAGAGAACATTTTCAGTGGCAGGGTCAGGAATTTTCTGACTCCAGGAAAAGGCTACATACCTTCCTTAAGCTACCCCAACACAGACCTTTAGCTATCCCTCCAGTGTTGGATGTCCTTGATGATGTATTCTCTGATTCCAGTGCTTCGCCTGATTCACTCCCTCCTGCTCCTATCAAGCCTGACAGATATTACAGGGTCCCTGAAACCCATAAGCATCTCTTTAAGGCCCACTCTGTGGATCTAGAAACTATTTCACAGGGCCCCAAAGGAGTGGCTACTTCCTCGGCCAAAAACCCTCTGCCTGCTGACAGGGAAGCTAGGTCCCTAGAGAGATGGGGCAAAAAGGGATGTCCTTCAAGGATGCATCTGCAGTCCTAACAAATATCAGGCAGCCCTTCGGTCGGCCGGATTCCAAAGTCTGGGTCTGGCCTCGGCTGATGTCGCACTTCACCCGACGTCATAGCTGCAGTTCAGCAGGTATAAAGGCATCAGCTGACGCCATTTTCCTCAGTCTTTCTTGCCGCGTGGCACCCGAAGCAGAAGCTGTTCACAAGTGCCGGTCGGTCAGAACCAGAGATTGCTACTACCGAAGACTTCTAAAAAGCTAAGTACCCCGTTGGGGACTCTTTCTTGCCTCAGCCGATGTCAGAAAAAGTGAATAACTGTTTAACTTGCGGGAAACAAATACCTCATAAAGATTTCCACTCTTACTGCCTACCTTGTTTAGGCCCAGACCACGACGTAGCAGCCTGTCTAGCCTGTGCTTCCTTCAACCGACGGACACTTAGACGTCGGTCGGAGTTTGCAGAGGAGTTTTTGGCCCTGCTTTTGCTTACAACATGCCGTCGGAGACTCCAACTTCACAATTGGCTAAAAAGCGTAAGGAAAAGGACCGACACTCACAGTCCGCGGTTTCGGCCAAAACCGCGGTTAAGTCAACCGCGAGTGTCTCGGTTTCGGCTGAAACCGAGTCCTCCGTTCTTCCTTCGGCCGAAAGCTTGCCTCCTACCGAGGCCTCATCCAGCATGGCTGAATCTGCTACTGAAATTCCACCTGCTCTTACAGGTTCTCAGGATTTATCAGATACTATCCCTTTAGATATATCTACTCCTGCACGTGGAGCTGCTAGGCCCCCTGCATCCATGTCAATTAAGGCTTTTACCAGGGCTAAAGCAGCAAAATCAACAAAGACCGTGCCTGCTAAACCCCCCTCTCACAGGCCTAGCTCTAGTACTCAAATGCTTAGTCTAGCAGAGGATCTCATTTCTTTGTTAGGGGGATCCCACCCTCACCCTAGCAGGGCCTCACCCCCTCCAGAGAAGAGGCCTAGAGCAGAGCCCCTGAGCCAGTTTCTACAGATTACTCCTCTGATGATTCAGAAAATACAAACCCTCCAGAAGGCCCTTATTCTCCATATGAGGACTCTGATGCAGAAGACACCATTCCTTCTGCCTCTCCTCCTGAGGAATTTTCTTTTGGGGAAACCTTGCATGCTATGAGGGAACAATTTCAATGGCAGGGCCAGGATTTTTCAGACTCTAGGAAAAGGCTTAGGACCTTTTTGCATTTGCCACAGCATAGGCCTTTAGCCATTCCTCCAGTACTTACAGTTGTGGATGATGCATTTAATGATGCTTGTACTGCTCCTGATTCGCTTCCTCCGGCCCCTGCTAAGCCCGACAGATACTACAGGGTTCCGGACACACATTATCACTTGTATAAGGCTCCTTTTGCAGACCCTGAAACTATTTCACAGGGCCCCAAGGCTATAGCAGCTGCCTCTGCCAAAAAACCCCTCCCCTCTGAAAGTGAATCTAGGGCCTTAGAGAGATGGGGTAAAAAAGTTTATACTTCTGCTACTCTTTCGGCTAGGGCCTTAAACTGTCAATTCCACATGATTCAGTATCAGGAATTTATGTTAGATCAGTTCACTAAAAAACTGTCCTTGCCTGAACCTTTAGACCGAAAGTCCCTTCAGGAAATGGTACATAACATTCAGCAGGTCAGTAATCATTCCTTAAAATGCGGCTATGATGCACTGGAGGCTTCCTTTAGATCAGCTATGACTGGTACAGTGATCAGAAGGCATGCATGGTTAAAAGGGTAGTCCTTACCAGACCATGTATTGTCAAAGCTCCTGGATGCTCCCATGGATAAACACAGTTTGTTTGGCTCCCCTGCACAGCAAGTGTTGAAGAAGGTGGAAGAGAAAGCAAAATCTGTCCAGACAGTCAAGGATTTCTTACAGGTCCAGCCTCCAAGGTTTAGTAGGAACTGGCCTTCCAAGAATTGGTCCTTTCCAGACACCACCAGAGCACAGAGAGGCAGGAATAGGCACCCAAGAGGCAGAGGTCAATCCAGAGGTGCCTACAGGGGACGTCAGTGGCAGCCTAACAACCAGAGAAGTACTGCCACAGATCCAGCCACTACCACTTCCACAGGACAATCACAGTGACTTGGCTCTGAAACCGCCTACCAGGGAACAACTAGAAGCACCCTTAGGCGGAAAGCTAGCCTTATTTTCAGTAAACTGGCATTACATTACAGGAGACAAATGGATTTTACAGACAATAGACAAAGGTTACAGGTTTCACTTCCATACTCTACCAAGGAAGAGAGGAATGCCAAACCTACCTCCAAATCAAAGACAAACGCTCTAGAGCAAATAGACGACTTACTAAGGATGAGAGCTATAGAAAAGATACCGTCTATGGAACAAGGGCAAGGATTTTACTCCAGACTTTTCCTGGTGCCAAGAAAGGAAAACCAATGGAGACCTATTCTCGACCTGTCCACTCTGAACACATATCTCATTGTTCCAAAATTCAAGATGCTGACCCTACAGCAGCTTCTTCCCATGCTGGGCAAGGAGTCTTGGCTGGTAACTCTAGATCTCAAGGAGGCATACCTGCACGTCCCCATACGACCAAATTGCATAAGATACCTCAGATTTCTTGCAGGATCAGAGCATTATCAATTCTCAGCATTGCCTTTTGGCTTATCTACTGCGCTCAGAGTATTCACGAAATGCCTGTCATCAGTAATTGCTCATTGCAGGCTTCAGGGAATTCAAATTTACCCTTACCTGGACGACTGCCTGTTAAAAGCGGACAACAAAAACAAATTAACAAAATATTTGAGAAAGGTCATTCACCTACTGCAAGCCCTGGGATACACAGTCAACATAAAAAAGTCAAGGCTGATACCATCCCAAAGGATAACTTTCTTGGGTGCAGAACTGGACACATCAAACCAAATGGCATTCCTCACAGCAGAAAAACAGAAGCACCTACCACTCTATTTCATGGCATTAACAACGCAGAACCAGCTTACAGCAAGGAAAGTCCTGCAAGCCCTGGGTTACATGGCATCCTGCATAATATTGATTCCACATGCCAGACTACATATGAGGAAGTTGCAATGGTACCTAAGGAATTTATGGTCTCAGCACAAGCACAGCCTAGAAACCCAAATTCCAATAATTCCATGCCTGAAACAAGAATTCCGATGGTGGGCTCAGGCCTGTCAATTGAACAAAGGACTGCCCTTCCACAGCCCTCACCAAGCCAGACTATCACCACGGATGCCTCAGACCTCGGTTGGGGGGCACACATGCTGGACAAGTGCATACAAGGCTTATGGACTCAAGACCAGCTGAACCTACACATAAATCAAAAAGATGCTGGCAGTAAAACTGGCAATCCAGACATTCAGACCGTTTCTTCAACAGGGTCAATTGCTGATAAGGACGGACAACACCACAGTTATGTGGTATATCAACAAACAGGAGGCACACATTCATATCCTCTATGCCGGATGGCAATGGACCTCTGGAATGTGGCCCTGAACTCAACATTCAGCTCCAGGCAATATTTGTGCCAGGAAAAGAAAATATACTAGCAGACATCTTAAGCAGAACTACCACGGATGCCCACGAATGGATGCTGCACCCAGACATATTCAAATCCATTACAAAGAAATGGGGACTACCAGAAATAGACTTATTCATCCCCACACAACCACCAATTGAAGAAATTCTGCACAAGGACATACCACCCACTTGCTTGGAAGGTGGACTCCCTATCTTTCAGTTGGGAAAACCTGACAGCATATGCATTCCCACCTCTTCCTTTGATGCACAAGGTGCTATTGAAGATCAAAGAAGATCACCCAAGGATCATCCTGATAGCTCCAGACTGGCCGAGGCAGCATTGGTACCCATTACTCAGGAGTATGTCTCGGGAACACGCATGGCCTCTACCACTAGTTCCTTTACTGCTAACACAGAACAACTTCAAAACCCTGCATCCAAACTTGAAAACACTGCAGCTAGCTGCTTGGAACATTGCATAAGACAAAATAACCCAGATTTATCTCAAAGGGTTAAAGACATTATCTTGGAGGCTCGCAGACCCTCAACAAGAAAAACTTATTCAGCAAAATAGAAAAGATATCTCATTTGGAGTGCAACAAAAGGAGAAAATGTATCACTGGTAAACATAGCGAACATCCTGGAATACTTAGCAGAGCTTTTCCACAATGGCCTATCCTACTCCTCCATTAAGATTCATGCGTCAGCTATTTCAGCAGAATACAACATGGATCCTCCAGTCTTCTCTCATCCTTTACTCAGGCAGTTTCTGAGAGGAATTAAAAATGTAAAGCCACCAAGGAAGCCACCATTGCCTACATGGGACTTGAACTTTGTGTTAGAAAAGTTGACACTTCCTCCTTTTGAACCAGCAGCAACAGCAGAATTACAGTACTTATCATGGAAAACTGCTTTCCTGCTTGCAATCACTTCAGCAAGAAGGGTTTCTGAATTACAGGCATTAATGGCAGTACAGCCCTTCCTTATCTTCCATCAGGATAGAGTGTCCATGAGAACTAATCCTACTTTTATGCCAAAGGTGGTCTCCAGGGTATCATTAAACCAAGCAATCCACCTACCTACTTTCTTCCCCAACCCACAGAACAGGGGGGAAAGACTACTACATACCTTGGATGTGCATAGGCAATTGCGCTACTACCTGGACAGAACCAAGAACAATAGGAAAACTGACCAGCTTCTGGTAGCATATGCAACAGGAATGGAAGGAAAAGCAATTTCAAAACAGACAATCTCAAAATGGATAGGAAATTGCATTAGATTTTGTTACTCTCATCATGGAAAGACAACTCCAGAAAACATCAGACCTCACTCCACAAGGGCTACAGCCACTACTACAGCTTTTTTACGAGGAGTGGCTACCAAAGACATTTTAGAGGCTGCTACTTGGAGCTTTGTGCATACATTTGCCAAGCATTATAATCTACCTTTATACTCCAGATCCCGAGCAGGTTTTGCCACTGCTGTTTTGCAAGGGATCCTAACTACACCATAATCTTCTTAGTACCTCCTCCCCCAGTTTGGCTATGGTATTCTACCCATTTGTTAGGACTGCAGATGTATCCTTGAAGGACATAGTACAGTTTTGTACCTACCATAAATGTAGATGTCCGAGAGGTATGCATCTGCAGTCAGGATTACCCACCCTCCTTCCCCTCTGTGGTACTCCTAGGGTATTTGCCCATCTTGTAGCTAGCTGGGGAATCTATTATGGTGTATTTGTTTGTATATATGTATATACATGTTTATTTCTATTTGCTCTCTATTGTTTGGAAACATTTGCATTTATCCAAATTTAGCCTTCCTAGAGGGCACCTGGCATCTAGGGCAAGAAACACTGAGGAAAATGGCGTCAGCTGATGCCTTTATACCCGCTGAACTGCAGCTATGATGTTGGGTGAAGTGCGACATCAGCCGAGGCCAGACCCAGACTTTGGAATCCGGCCGACCGAAGGGCTGCCTGAGGCAGGACAACCCATTTGTTAGGACTGCAGATGCATACCTCTCGGACATCTACATTTATGGTAGGTACAAAACTGTACTTTTATACCTCTTCCACCCTTGCCATGAGGTCTCTCAACTGCCTTTTTCATATGTTTCAGTACCAGGATTACTTAATGGATGATTTTCAGAAAAAGTTGGCCTCTCCTGAGCCTATCGATAGAAAGGCATTGCAGGATTTGGTTCATAACACTCAGCAGGTTAGCAATCATTTTCTTCAGTGTGGTTATGATGCATTGGAGGCTTCATGTAGGGCAGCCATGACAGGGGCCGTTATACGTAGACATGCTTGGTTGAAAGAACAGCCACTACCAGACCATGTTAAAGTCAAGCTCCTGGATGCACCTCTGGAAAAACAGAAGCTTTTCGGTACTAATGCACAGGATGTATTGAAGTCTATTGAGGAAAAGGCAAAATCAGTACAGACTGTCAAGGATTTCCTCCAGGTTCAGCCTCCCAGATTCAGCAGGAATTGGCCTTCAAAAAATTGGTCCTTTCCAGATTCAGACAAGTTTCAAAGGGGAAAAAACAGGCGTGCTCAAGGTAGAGGGCAATACCGAGGCTCCTACAGGGGCCGCCAATGGCAACCACCAAATCAGAGAAGTGGCGCAGGGAGTTCACCCGCACCACAGGGACAATCACAATGACTTGATTTCACTCCGCCTACCAAGGCTCAAAGAGAAGCACCTCTAGGCGGAAAATTATCCTTATTCTCAAAGAACTGGCACATTTTAACCAAGGACAAATGGATTCTGGACATAATAGACAGAGGTTACAGGTTCCACTTCCACACCTTACCAACGAGACAAGGCATGCCAAACCTGCCACAAAATCAAAGGGCAGAGGCTCTCTTACAAATTTCAAAGTGGTTACAAATAAAAGCTATAGAAAAGGTTCCTCCTCAGGAACAAGGCCAGGGATTCTATTCAAGACTGTTCCTTGTTCCAAGAAAAGAAAAGCAATGGAGGCCTATACTGGATTTGTCTGTTCTAAACACCTTTCTCATTGTGCCAAAATTCAAAATGCTGACGTTACAGCAACTCCTTCCCATGCTGGGCAAGGGGTCTTGGCTGGTTACTCTGGACCTCAAGGAGGCATACCTGCATGTTCCAATCAGACACAGTTGCAGAAGATACCTCAGATTTCTTGCAGGAACAGAGCATTATCAATTCTCAGCATTGCCGTTTGGCTTATCTACTGCACCCAGAGTATTCACGAAATGCCTGGCATCAGTAGTTGCACATTGCAGACTCCAGGGGATTCAAATATACCCTTACCTGGACGACTGCCTTATACAAGCAGACAGCAAACAAACCTTGATAAAAAACTTGGACTATGTCATTCAGTTGCTACAGGCTTTGGGATACACAGTCAACATTCAAAAATCAAGACTATTGCCGTCCCAAAAGATTATTTTTCTAGGAGCAAAACTGGACACACAATCACAAATGACTTTCCTCACAGAGGAGAAACAACAGGATTTTCCAGATTACTTCAAAAGCCTAGCAAAACTTACCCAGCTGACCGCAAGGAAGATCCTGCAGGCCCTGAGTTTCATGGCATCTTGCATCCTTCTGATTCCTCTGGCAAGACTACATATGAGAAAGTTACAATGGTACCTAAAAAGCTTATGGTCTCAACACAGCCACAACCTAGAGGACGTAGTACCACTCATTCCATGCCTGCAAAGGGAATTTTTGTGGTGGGCTCAAGCAAGCCATTTAAACCAAGGCATGCTTTTCAACAAAGTTCAAGCAAGTCAAACCATTACAACGGACACCTCAGATCATGGATGGGGGGCACACATGGAGGGCAGATGCATTCAAGGTCAATGGACTCCCACAGAAATGCCTCTGCACATAAATCAGAAAGAGATGTTGGCAGTGATACATGCAATAGAAGCCTTCGGAAAATCTCTTCAACAAGGCCATCTGCTAATAAGGACAGACAACACCACTGTCATGTGGTATATAAACAAACAAGGAGGCACTCACTCGTATCCCCCTCTGCAGACTAACAATGGCTCTTTGGGAAAAGTCCCTGAAACTGAACATCCATTTGCAATCCCAGTTTGTTCCGGGAAAGGACAATGTTCTGGCGGACAGGTTGAGCAGAAATTTCATGGATCCAAATGAATGGATGCTACATCCACACATTTTCTCACAAATAACAACTGCATGGGGAAGACCGGACATAGATCTCTTTGCTTCTCATCTGAATCACCACCTGGACAGGTTCTGCTCAAGGACACACCATCCTCTAGCCTGGAGAACGGATGCTCTCTCCTTCAGCTGTAATACCCTGAAAATCTATGCATTTCCGCCTCTACCATTACTCACCAAGGTGTTACTGAAGATCAAAGCAGAGCAACCAAAAGGAATATTGATAGCTCCAGACTGGCCGAGGCAGCATTGGTATCCTTTGCTACTGAGCATAACTCACACCAAACCGTGGCCCTTGCCCCAATGGCCTCTGCTACTGACTCAACACAATTACAGGACTGTTCATCAAAACCTGCAAACATTACACCTGACAGCCTGGAGGGTTCCATGACTTTGACCCATGTCCCCCTCTCCGAAAAGGTTCAGGAAATCTTGCTGGAAGCACGCAGACCTTCCACCAGAAAAACCTATTCGGCCAAGTGGAAGAGATTCATCATCTGGAATGCCAAAAAGGGCCAGGATGCATCAGTGATGAGCATACCTCAGATATTAGAATACTTGGCAGAAATGTTTCATAGTGGCCTCTCATATTCTTCCATTAAAATTCACGCTTCAGCGATCTCAACAAATTACAACTGTGACCCACCTGTGTTTTTGCATCCCTTGCTAAAACAGTTTCTAAGAGGGATAAAGAATATCAAACCTCCCAGAAAACCACCAGTTCCTGCATGGGACCTCAACTACGTCTTGGAAAAATTAACTCTTCCTCCTTTTGAACCAGCAGCATCTTCAGAAATGCAATTTCTCTCCTGGAAAACTGTCTTCCTGTTGGCAGTTACCTCAGCAAGAAGAGTCTCGGAGATACAGGCCCTCATGGCAGTTCCTCCCTTTCTCATTTTTCATCAGGACAGAGTTTCTCTAAGGACCAATCCTTCATTCATGCCAAAAGTGATATCCAGGGTGTCTCTAAATCAAGTAATTCACCTGCCTACTTTCTTTCCCAAGCCTCAAAATAAAGGGGAAAAGCTGCTGCATACTTTAGACATACACAGACAATTATGCTACTACTTGGACAGAACAAAGACCACCAGGAAGTCTGACCAACTATTTGTAGCCTATGCTGCCGGAGTGCAAGGAAAGGCAGTCTCCAAACAAACAATTTCAAAATGGATTGGACACTGCATCAGATTCTGTTATTCCTTCCATGGAAAGGGTGTGCCAGCCAATATCAGGCCACACTCAACCAGAGCTATAGCCACATCCACAGCCTTCCTAAGAGGAGTGGCTACAAAGGACATTCTAGAGGCTGCTACATGGAGCTCCATGCATACATTCACCAAACACTACAACCTGCCTTTATACTCCAGATCCCGAGCAGGCTTTGCTTCTGCAGTCCTGCAGGGTCTTCTAGCTACACCATCCCTTGCTTAGATCCTACCACCCCCAGCTTGGCTATGGTATTCAACCCATATGTCAGGACTGCAGTTGCATTCTTGAAGGACATAGTACAGTTTTGTACGTACCATAAATGTAGATGTCCGATAGATATGCAACTGCAGTCAGGTTTTCCCTCCCTCCTACCCCTCTGCTTTTTCCTTGGGTCCATTCCCCCTCTTCTTTTTTGCTGGGGATATCTGTTATGGTGTATCTGTTTATTACTATTGTGCATGTTTGGAATTTTTTGGCATATCCATTCACAAAATTTAGCCTTTCTTGGAGGGCACCTGGCATCTGGGGCAAGAAACACTGAAGAAGATGGCGTTGGCGGATGCCTTTATACTCCAGCCGTTCTGACGTCGGGGAGGAGGCGACATCAGCCGACGCCGGACCCAGACTTTGGAATCTGGCCGACCGAGGGGCTGCCTGAGGCAGGACAACCCATATGTCAGGACTGCAGTTGCATATCTACCGGACATCTACATTTACGGTAGGTACAAAACTGTACTTTTTTCTGCCTGTGCTATATTTAGTTTATTTGCAATAGTGAATGATAAATCCTGAACTGTTATAATACTGTGCATTGCTTTTATGACATCTGAGTATTTTTGTTGATCTGTTCCCTCTTCTATACTCCAGCAGTGGCACTTGTCTTAATTGCTTTATAGTTTTCTCTGTTCGATACTTCCATGATGGTATTCGATTTCTCCCCTTCCTTTCCCCTACTACCCTGTGTTCTTGTGGTAGAATGTTATTTGTTATTAATTTAGCTGCATAGTAATATATCTTGTTTGCTTGTTATATTGCATGGACCTCTGTGGACAGTCCTAATTACTGTGTTCAGTTGTTTTATCAAAGTTCTATTTTTTTAGGTTTTATTTACCTTCTGCAGTCTATTTATTTCATTGATCTTAATGTGTCTGCCTCTATTAAATCAAGCAACTCTACTCTTAACTCATTTTGTTCCAGACTAAGGACACATTTTTTTGTTCTCCATTTCCTGTGGGCATTCTAAAGAAAGTTCTATAGCATCTTCCTGTGGCACATTCTCTTCAATTTCATCCTGTGTCATCCATTGCTCTGTCATATGGGAACTCACTGGCCTATCACTCCTCAACGCTGACTGCATCAGAGCTGCCACTGTTTCCTGCTCCTTCCCTTGTCCAGCTCCAAGTGAACATTTATACTGGTTTCCTGTGGAAGGCTCCAAAATATCATCATATGGCAACTGATCAATTGCTTCCCATTCCACTGGTTTCTCTTTAATTTGGGTCTATTGCTCTATCCTGCTGTGGTGCTTTCTGAGTTAAATTTTCTACACTGAATCTTTCACTTCTCAGGTACTCCATAACCTTAGTTTCTATTTCTTTAACTTTTCCTTTACTAATCTTTTTTTCTACTTTTCCTCTTTGTCTTCTTATTTATTTATTTATTTGTATTGTAAAGTTTTATATGTCAAGATTCCTTTGCCTGTATTTCTCTTCAAATATCTTTGGTGCTGGTATTTTTGTATTAATTAGTTTTTCTTTCTGCTTTGCATAAATATTACACCATATTAAATGTCTTTTTCTTTCCCATGTCCATATTTCTTCTTCAGATGTCTCCTGATCTTCCTATTTCCCCTTACTTTGGGGACTCGTTCCATCATGCTGTGATGTAACCTGTGTTAGATTTTCTACACCAAATCCTTCACTTCGTAGGCACTCCATAACTTCAACTTCTTTTTTTTAGCTTCTACTTTACTAATCTTCTTTTCTACATTCTCTTTGTGATATTATTTTTTTTTATTGTAAAATTTTCCATATTTGGATGCCTTTGCCTATATTTCTCTTTAAGGATATTTGGGAATGCTTTTTTGTATTGATTAATTTGGCTTTTGAATGTGCATAAATATTACACCATATCAAATCTCTCTTGCTTTCCCATGTCCATATTTCCTTTTATACTTTTCAAAAATCTGTAGGTTTATTGTTTATATTTTCTCACTTCATCAGATGCTTTTTCGAAACAATTGAAAGTTTCTTGGTCTATATAATGTTTTTCACAAATATGTTGTATTAGTGAACACAAATTTTTCTTTGAAGCTTTTGACAGTTTTTCTTGTGGAAGTATTTTTCTTTCCTCTAATTTCTCTCAGTCTTTTTGTATATCTTGTGTCTGGAAATTCTGGGCTTTTTGCATAATAGTAACAATGCATAATTTCTTTCTTCCCCATATAGTCCACTCTGTCGTCTTTATGGCTCTTCTTTGGCCTATCTGTGTTTGTAATTTTTGGGGACTGCTACTTCCTTCTACAACAGGGTGGCCATCCTCCCCTGGGCCTGGCCTTCCCTGTTGTAGGAATGTTTCCATATTTTGAGGATTCTACACTGTCATTTTTTTCCAGTCCTGGCACCAGTACACCTGCCAGGATTGGGCACTTTTATTATCCTGGGTCTTGTGCATCTTTTTTTTATTTTTGACCTACTTCTGTCCATGATATATGCTATATAAAATGCAGTCTGTATATCAGTGTTGTCTTGGTGAGATTTTGTGAAAAACATGGTCCATCTCATGACGGTACTCACCAAGACTTGAGGATGAATTCAATTCAGCAAGCCTACTGTCCTTTGCTTGCTGACTTATCTATCCATTCGGACCCCCCCCCCCAAGTGTGGGATTTCAGGTGAGCATAAATAAATCTTCTATCATTCCATCACAGTGGATACCGTTTCTCATATGTCTCCTGGATACATCTCTCATGGTGTTTTTTTTCCCTTAGGACAAACTGGAATGTTACAAGGAACATTTTCTGATACTTTTCAGCCAGACTGTGGCATCTACCAGGGAATATCTCAGGATATCAGGTTTCATGACACACTGCAGTTCTCATGAATCCTTTTTGAGACTTCAAAGGAAAATTCAATCTTTTATCAAATCAATTTGGACCCAACACCGGCATCCCCTGTCTTTTCAAATATCAGTACTGGGTTTTATAAAAAAAAAAAAATACTCTGGCGGATGAATAAGTTGTCTTTCAGTGTAATTCTCCCTTTTTCCCCTTCCACCCCCATCTCAGTCTCCAGCTACAGATGCCTCAAACTTAGATTTGCTGTATCCAAGGGAGGTGAAAGTTCAGAGTCTGTAGAATAAACAGGACAAATTAAAAACATAAATGTTAAAAAAATGATGGCTTTAATAAACACTCTCAAGTCTTTGAGCCATCTTTGGATTTCAGGCCCTGTAATAATAATCACAGACAACATTACAGTGATGTGCTACGTAAACAAATGCAGGAACCAGGTTCTGCTCTCTTTGCAGACTAGAGGTGGTAGCTTGGGAATTAGCATCTCAGCACAATTCGACCCCCAGGTAATTTCATTTTGTTAGAGCAGAATGTTAATAGCAGACAAGCTTAGCAGGACCAGGAACAACCTCCCCTAATGGAAGTTGCACCCTTCAGTTTCGTCAGCTCACTGCCTGGATGATAGAATTTTAATACCTTTTGGGTACCTTTTTCTCAGGATATACAGCAGGTCTTAAAAGAGGCTAAGAAACCTGCTACTAGAAAGTTATATTTGGCTAAGTGGAAAAGATTTTCTAGTTTGATTCAAAGAAAGAACCCAAATCCCGTTCTACATTATTTGTATGGGTTATTATCTATCCTTTCCTACTCTTCTGTCAAGAGTCATCTCTTGGCCATTTCATTTTTTCTACTACCTCAAATCAGTTTTTGAAAGGGGTTTAATATGTCCATCCACATAAAAGACAGGTGGCTCCTTCTTGGAACTTAATTTTGTATAGAAGAAACCTGCACATCTGATGTTGCCAATCTTTACTTATCCTTGACTGATGACACTCTGTTCCGCGTCTCTGAACCGGCTTAGCTGTTATAACGGCTTGCGGAAGCCAAAAAAACTCCTGTGTCAAGTTCCTACCCAGAATGCCTCTCTGTAAATACCTCAGATCTCGTTTGCTGCACTTCTCATAAAGACATGTCAGCCAAACTCTTCTGAAGCTAAGTAAAAGATTTTCTTGTTTATTCCGGTCCAACTTCTGATATTTAACTTCCTACCCAGTTATCTATTTGTATACCTATATAGTACTCTCTCTCCCTCCTTTAATCTTTCCCTCTCTTTGGAGTGAGTGTTTTTTTTATCTGTACCATTTGGTATCTGTCCTACCATTACTAGTAGTGATTTTCATTTCCCCTACCTTTGGTAGTTTTTGGTGTACCATCACTGGTAGCCTTCTTCTTCTTTGTGTGTGTGTTTCTTGGCATGAGTGCATCTGCCATTGCTCCTTGTCATTAATATGGTAGAGAAAAGCAAGTGAATTACAGGCTTCAAATCCTGTTCTGACTGTGGCAGAAAAATGCCAAACTCTGATGGCCACGCTTCCTGTTTGTATTGCTTGGGCGCAATGTGCTTAGATCAACAGTGTGACATTTTTGAGGCTTTTAGTAACCGCTCCCTAGCTGAGAGAAGGGATAAGTTAATTCTTAAAGGTTTATTAAAATCATCCTTTGAAGAGGTCTTGTCTAGTCAACCTTCAAGCACTAAATCTATGGGATCTTCTTCAAAAAAGAGAAGTCAATTGGTGCCAATGTCTCCTTTGGCTCTGGCTCATAAAAAGTCGAAACCTTCAGTTCTCACAACTTATGCGGAACCCAAGGTAGATATAACTAAATCTATGAAGCCATCTTTTTTGGTTCCAGTAGTACTGACTAACTCGCACTTCCTCCTTCAGTGCCAGCCATCTCGGTGCCGACCATTGAAAGTGCCTCCCATCCTTCGGTGCTGTTCTTGGTGCCAGCTGTGTCTACTGAACCACTTCTTTCCCTGGTACCTATAGCCCAGGAACCACAGTTCCTTTCAGTTCCCACAACCAGATTCTCCACTTCATTAGACCCTTTCATGGGGCAGCTACCTAGTCCATTTTTAGAGAGGCCAGAATCTCATTCAGCCTTGTCGTTTCGGTCCTCCAGGTGTCTCTCCACTTTTGCCCAGCCTTCACTCCCTACTGGAGATAGGCATTTTTCATCAAGGACTCCACCAGATATTCCTCCTCTAACCACTGTGGCTTTAAAGACCTCAGCTCCGACTTCCCCAATTCCCACTGTCCAGGTGCCAACAGCTCTTGTGTCTTTGGCTCCAGTCTATGCCCTGAATTCTTTGGTTGCTTCAGAACTGATGAACTCCCAGGGTTGTAGCTCCATGACACTGTTTGTCAGCTCTTTCTCGGCTTCGACCTTGTTAGTGGTTTCCTCAGAGCAGGGTGGGGCCATGGTTCTGAGGTTGTCCTTCCTAGTTCTGGGCTCCCATCCCTCTTTGGGGGGGGACCTTGCTTTTCAAGTTATGGAGAGGGCCTTGGCCTCTGCAGGCTGCCAACTGGTTTCTCCCCATCAGAGCTGTTTCCCAGGACCCCCTCTGGTCCAGAGCTTCCACCAACCTTCACACCCAGGCAGGAAGCACTGACACTGCAGGACACCCCTGCACAGGGTCCTATCTCTTCTGATTTCTCCACAGAAGCTCCTACTGAGGATGTGCCTTGGAAGAGGTCATGTAAGAGGAAACACTTTGATTCCCCAGAGGATCTCTAACAGATAACATGGATTTTGATGATGGGGAGGGTCCCCCCAGAAGATGTCTCCTTTGCAGACATTCTTGAAATATTAAAGCAGAGGGGTGGCTGGCAGCCCTAAGACCCACCCATCAGTGCTCACCCATCTACCTCTTGTGTGACCCTGCCAGCTGATGATCTTGTCAAACTGATCACCCAGTGGGCATGGAAGACCCCTGACTCCATAGAACCAATCCCCATGAGACCAGATAAAATACTTTCAGCTCTGAAAGACCATCAGCATTGAGTAAAAGGTTTAGTAGTAGATGCCATGGTGGTTGTGGCAGCCACCAAGAAGGAACTGGTGGAAGAAAGTTCCACTGAGAGGCTAGGGTGATGGACAGATTTGGAAAGCAGGTCTATACTTCTTCAACCTACAGCTTGTGGTCGTCAAACTTTTTGGCACACTTCACTAGACTTCAGAGGGATTTGATCAATGAGCTCTTGGATACCCTTACAGGAGCTGTGTCTGATGAGGTTCAGGATAAAGTAGCCTCCCAGCTTGCCACCCTGGAGTCTATCTCTAACTCGTGCATGAGGCTCATTACACATGCAGATGAAGGGACGACTAGGTCAGCGGGTTCAGGCGTGGCAATGATATGGCACACCTGGATGCACCTGTGAAAGTTTGTGGAGCCATTCAAGTCTTCGTTCATCAATACTCAATTTGATAGAGCTTTCCTTTTTGGCCTGAAAGTTAAAGATACAGTAGTCAGGTGTGAAAAAGATGGAAAAACCCTTTCTGCTGTGGACGTACATTTATCCGCTCCTCAATGCTCCTATTCCAGGAACCAGAGAAGCAAGAAAATGTGGTTCAAGAAAATCCAAGGGCCTTTCCAGGATACATGTGGTAATGACTCCCTCGGAGCAGAGGGGGGAGCTATAATGAAAGACGTCAGCCACGAGGCAGAGGTGGCCTGCAAAATCAGGGTTCCAGAGATTCCTTCTCAGAGAAACCCAACCAACACTCCTGAAGGGAGGCTGACTGATTGCCTCTGGAGGGCAGTCAGGGAAGACTATCCTTGCACCCACTGGCCTGGCAAAAGATAACCACATATGCTTGGGTGCCAAGGATCATTACCAGAGGTTACTGTATTCCTTTCCAAATGACCCCAAAACTAGGAAGAAGGATCCTCAATGTCTCACACAGTCATAGGGCTCAAGCAGCTCTAGAAATTCAAAAATTGCTAGAAAAAAAAGAGTCATCCAACAAGTCCCACCAGACTCAATAGGATCCAGATTTTACTCAAGGTTCTTTTTGGTGCCAAAAAAGACGGGTGACTGGAGACCAGTCTTGGATCTCAGCATTCTAAATAAGTTTGTTCATCAGACAAAAGTCTGGATGGTCATGGTTCAGTCTATTCTTCCCTTTTTAGGGAAGGATGATTGGATGTGCTTTGTAGACCTCCAGGACAAGTGTTACCACATAAAAATGAACAAACACTTCAGGAGGTTCCTCCGCTTCTGGCTGGGGCCTAGCCATTTTTAGTTCCAAGCCCTGCCCTTTGATCTCACCACAGCCTCATGGGTGTTCACCAAATATATGGCAGTGGTAGCAGCTCACCTGAGACTGCACAGATTCTGGATGTTTCCATATCTAGACACTGTCTCCTTACCACCCCCACCAGGCATCTACTCTAGCAGACAAGAGAGTTTACCTTACACATTTGCTTTTGCCTAGGGCTAATGGTGAATCTTACCAAGTCTCAACTAAGTGCCACCCAACAGTTAGAAGTCTTAGCAGCCAACCTGAACACAACCTCATGCATGGCCTCCCTTCCTTGTCACAGATTACAGAAAATAAGATCACAGGTAGACATGATTCTTTCTAGCAAAATTATTTCCACAGTTCTAGTTCTACAGGCACTGGGATCAATGGCGGCAGCTATCACATTAGTACTTCTTGCAAGATTTCACATGGGAATCCTGCAGTGGCTTCTTTCCTCCCAATGGTCCATCCTCACTCATACTCTGTCTCATTGTATCCAAATCACCAACTGCTGCAGGAAGGATTTTTCTTGGTGGATGAAATCCAAGGAAATTCCTCTGGAGTGACCATTTGCATCTCCTCTACCCCAAGTCATAGTGACCATGGATGCCTCCCAGATTGGGTGGGGGGTTTCAGGAAAGAATTGTCCAAGGCACTTGGTCCACTACAGAGGTCAATCTGCATGTCAGTGTTCTCGAACTGAGGGCATTTCTGTTAGTGTTGCAAGCCTTTCAAACTGTCTTCTCTCTAGGAATGATTGCTGTTCAGTCAGCCAGGTCAGTAGTCTGGTACATCAACAGGCAAGGTGGAACCACGTCTTACCCCCTCTGTCTAGAAGCTCTCAGAGTGTGGCAATGGGAAATATCTTCAAACCACTTTCTGATAGCAATGCACATCCTGGGGAGCTCAAATGTGATGATAGATGCATCCTCCTTTCTCATAAGTGGTTTCTTTATCCCAGAGTAGTGAAGGAGATTTTCCATTGCTGGGGCTAGCCTTGCTGTGAACTATTTACTCCCCCCTTGGGGGGGGTTCCCGAGAGATGCTATCCTTCATGATTGACCCTTGGGACTACTCTATGCCTTTCCCTCCTTCCTCTTATCCCCCTTTTCATAAAGAAGGCCATAAGGTTGAAGAGCAAGGTGATTGTCATTTCCCACCTTTTGGCCTTGACAAGTTTGGTTCCCCTTTCTTTGGCCCCACCTTCTTCAAAGTCCATGGACTCTGGACCCAGAACCAGATCTCCTGTCCCACCTTAAAAGGAGCCTGTCATTCCTTGGGATCTTACTATACTTTTGCAATCCATGACCCAATTCCCCTTTGAGCTGGCTGCTACCTGTAATATGAAATTTATTTCATGGAAAACCGTTTTCCTAATAGGTATTACATCCACTAGAAGGATTTCAGAGAATCATGCGTTATCTTCAAAACTTCCATACTTGATTTTTCATAAGGACAAGGTTATCAGTGAGACCCAATCTAGCCTTTCTTCCAAAGGTCGTATCTGAAACTAACAATCAGTCCATTGAGTTACCAGTGTTCTTCCCTAATTTTTCTGACAAAGGGGAATACTGCTGGTATTTGTTGGATGTACACTGACAATTGCATTTTTAACTCGACATAACAAAAGATTTCAGGAAGTCG
This sequence comes from Protopterus annectens, assembly GCF_019279795.1. NCBI lineage: Eukaryota > Metazoa > Chordata > Ceratodontiformes > Protopteridae > Protopterus > Protopterus annectens. Next base: position 1,643,173,400 of record NC_056744.1, on the reverse strand, counting down.
GACCAATTATTTGTCTTCTTTTCTGGTCCTTCCATGGATAAATCAGTTTCTAAGATTACATTATCTAAGTAGCCAAGAGAATGCATTATCTTTGTCTACAACATGAAAAATCTCAAACTGGTGACTCCAGTTAGAGCACACTCCACCAGAGTTGTGGCCACATCCTATGTTTTTTTACTCCAAAGCTTCATTGGATGACATTTGTGCAGCAGCAGTAATGTGGGCTTCTTCTCATACCTTTATTACTCTATACAAAGTGGATATGGTCTCCAGGGGGAGAGTGGTTCTATGGTGCTCAGGAATATCCTTCCATAAGGCCTCCCAAGATTCAAGGTAGCTGGGGAGTCTGTCCCATCAGTCGAGGATAAGTGAAGATTGACAACATCAGATAAAGAAGTTATATACTCACCATAACGCTCCTTCTGTGTTGTCGATCTTCATTTATCCTTGACATCCTGCCCTCCTTCCCCTCTCCTTCAGACTTCTTGAGGATCTGACCACAGCCATGGATTTTGCTTCCTCATGTATGACCTTGGACAAAGCCTTTTACCTAATTTGTTATAGCTGCAAACTTGATCTGAGGTATTTAGAGAGAGGCATTCTGGGTAGGAACTTGGCTTAGGAGTTTTTTTGGGTTGCTTGAACTGTTGTAATGGCTGAGCAGGTTGCGAGACTCTGAACCAAGTCCCATCAGTCAAGAATAAATGAAGATCTACAACACAGATGGAATGTTGCGGTGACTACATAACTTCTTTTTTTTAACCTGATCATGAGGCTGATTTGAAGTTTTTATCTTGAAAAACAGTGTTACTCATTACTGTGACTTCTGCAAGAAGAGTGCCTGATTTAAAAGAAGTTGTGATGATTAAACCCCATCTCATCTTTTACAAAGGAAGGGAAACTTTGGGATCATTTTTTTCTTTACATCTAAGTGGTTTCAAAGCTTACTTTGAGCTAGGCTGTTCATCTCCCTGACTTAGGGATAGAACCCACATGGTCAGAATTGCAGGTGCCATGTCAGACTCTAAACCAGTTACAAGTGGCGTCCCACAAGGCTCAGTCCTGGGACCTCTCTTGTTCGGTATATATTTCTCTGAGGTACAGGCCAACACAGGAGGACTATGGCTGACAAAGTTTGCAGATGACTGCAAACTGGGGGCCATAATCGACTCGCCAGCTGACACAGGCATCCTCCAAAAAGGTCTCACAGAGACGGATAACTGGTGCCAGAGCCATGGCCTAAAGCTAAATGCCAAAAAGTGCATAGTCATCCCCTTTGGGAAAAACAAAGTGCCCACAAATTACCACATAGGTGGTAATCCATTAAGTACGGAAGAAGTAATTAGGGATTTGGGAACCCAAGTAGATTGCAATCTCTCCTTTGACAATCACATTGCCAAAGTAGTTAGAAAGACATTCTATATAGCCCACCTTATCACGAAGGGGTTCACATCTAGATCAAGAGAGGTCATTGTGCCTCTCTACTCATCACTCATCAGGCCCATAATTGAATACAATGCCCCATTTGGGATGTACCTTACCCGACACCTGCTACAACTAGAAAGACCCCAAAAGTACCTCACCAAGAGGATCAAGGGACTCAAACAGATGCCCTACACAGTTAGGCTAAAGAAACTCCAGCTCTACTCAGTTGCTTACCGCCTACTCGGAGGCGATCTATGCCTGACGTATAAAGCCATGTCCAACCCAGAATTAATGGACATGCTCCACCTCAAGAAATCCAAATCCTTCAGAACTACACGCTCCAGTGACTTAAACCTCAGCACAGAAATAAATAGAACATGCTGGAGGGACAGATTCATATCCCAGAGGCTCCCCTCACTCTGGAACAAAATCCCAATCCATGTCAGACAGAGCCCCTCAATGACCCTCTTCAAGAAGAATCTTGACGTTTGGATGGGAGATCGTAAATTTACCCCTGGGATCTCTTCTGTGTCACTGCTAGACAGAGGCACGGTAAACTAACCTTAAATGGGCTATCTTCTGTGACCTACTATACAGAGGCACAGTCAACTAATCTAAGAAGGGTGGCGAAAGCCAAACACACTCTGGCTAGGCTTGTAAATGCCCTAGGGCAGATAGCCTAGTATCAACCTATGAACCTATGAACAAAAACAGGGAGGAGAGAGAGAATTCTACGTACTGTATATATACAGGCAACACGCATACTACACTGAAAGGAAAAAAAGCCTTCAGGAATTCTAATCAGCTGTTTATTTCCCATAAAGGTAAGAAAATGGGGTGATCATTGTTAAAGCAGACTGTTTCTAAATGGTTGTCTTGCTCTTACATTTTGGCTTTCCATAATAGACACTTCCAGAGATGGTCAGGGCCGATTATCCTTGGGCTTTGGCTACTTCTGTAACTTCTTGAAAAGCAGTGGACTCTAGATACTAGAGGCAGCAACTTGTTTAACTGTGCCCACCTTTACCGAGCACTGTAAATTAGATTCTTTCTAAAGGTCCAGAGCAGGTTTTACAAGGGTTGTTCTTCAGAGGCTCCTGGACTCGCATCCTTCTTTCTTCTCCTTTTCTGTCTAAGCAGTGGTATTCAGCCAGTATAGTTTAGGCTACTGTGGCAGTGATCTAATGATGAACACAGTACAGTTGTGAAAGTAAACAGTGTAACAGTAGATGTGTGAATAAATCAGTGTTAAAGCATGAACACCCTCACTCCAGTCCCCTTCTTTTTGTTATGTTTCATGACAGTGTGTGTATATTTTTCCCTTTCTCGTAGCACATACTTAGCTGCCAGGCCTACTGCCTCACTTTACTCTAAGGCAAGAAAGCTCTGAAGGTGTGTTTCCCTAACCACTGACTTTATGCAACTCTCATCAAGCTGATCAGCAGTTAGGCTGTTTGGAAGGTTCCCTAAAGCTTTGGAAGCTGGATGGCTGTCCAACCTTGGTAGGATATGACCCATGGAGATTAGGCTGCTAGGATAGTAATCTAATCAAACATCTACCATTATATGTTTAATAAGACAACTGTACTTTTTCCAACCAAACTGTAACAGCTGCACAAGATTATCTCAGGATTCTAAGATACAGGCCTTCTACCATCTTAATTATTCCACTAGCCAGATTGCATGAAAAAAAAGCATGGTTTCTCATATCGGTGGTACCTACATTCTTTATCTTTTCCAGTCCTGGTGCTAGAACATGTTGGGAAGTTGCTGTCAAGGTAGGCATATCCGACATTGTTGAATCCATGTCTCCTTATGACCCCTCCATCCTTTTCAGTATATAGCAGTGGATGTATCAAACTTTGCTTGGGGAGCAGTATTCCAGGGAATTAAAGTATATTGAGTATGAGATCATCACTTCAAGAAAAGCATATAAGCATTAAGAAAATGAGAGCCTTGATGAATGCACCAATGGCTTTGAGTCATCTGTGTACTCTGGGTCCTCTTTTGGCAATCACAGGCAACACCAATATGATGTGGTACATAAACAAGATGGGACCGAGTCTTGTCTCCTATGCAGACTATCCATGATAGCATAGGAAGTTGCAAATCGGCACAGTCTTTTTCTCCAGGCTTATTACATTCCATCAGAGAAAAACACAGTATGGACACATTGAGCAGATCCAGGACAGACTGTCAAGAATGAATGTTAACATCTGGAAGTCTTCCAAGATATCCAGCTGTGGAGAACTCCCTACATACATATATTTGCCTCCATTCATAACAGACAGCTAAAATATTCTTCTCCAGGATACCTTACACAAAAGGCTGGGAAAGACTGATACTTTTTCCTTCCCATGGTTGAGAATGTAGCTCTATGCCTTCCCCCTTTTTTCTCTGATAACCAAAAGTTCATTCACAGATCCCAAAGGACTCTGCATCAATCATATCAATAATGCCTTTTTGGCTCAAACATTGCTTCTCCCTTCTTATGAAAATGGCCAAGGGCAATTACCTCCAACTTCCCCACATAATGGATTTATTCATATAGGACTAGAGTCACTAATCTACTCCAACCTGCGGTACTTACATCTGATAGGTGGCTAAGTGGGATCAAAATTCTGTGTGTAGTAAATATTAAAGAATTATAGAAAAACTTGCACCAGAAACTCATATTTAGCCAAATGGAACAGATTTTCTAGTGAATGCCACAAGAAGAATCAAGACCCATCCACTGCACAGGTCTGTCTGGTTCTCGGTTGTATGAATTGCTCAAAACAGACCTTTCTTACTCATCAGTAACATTTTTTTTTACCAATTTGTGTCTGTCTTTAGATCCCCCTTTCTTCCTTGTTCCAAGTAAACAATTTTTGAAAAGGTTATTCCATGTGTCCACCTCAGAAACAGGTGGCTCCTCCTTGGCATCTCAACTTTGTCTTGGAAGTACTCTCACTTTTTGATCCAACTTATCATACTGACTTTGAAGTTCTTGACACGGAACTGTTTTACTCACCCCTTGATTTCCACGAGGTGAGTATCTGAGTTGCAAGCAATAATTTTATTCAACCTTTTCTTATATTTCATAGTAACTTTAAGAACTAACCCTTTTCTCATGCCTAAGTTGGTATCCAAATTTAAATAAAATTAATCCATTCCCCTGAACAAAAAAAGGAGGAGAATCCTGCATATTCTGGATGTCAGCAGACATTTCAGGTACTACAATGACTGGACAAAGTATTTTAGAGCTTATGATTGGTTTGTTTCATTTGATGGAAAAAAAGGACAACCAGTGTTGGTTATACATTCCAAAAAGTTATGTTCTCTCCATGATTAAATATGTAGCCACTTCACATAGAATTAGTCCCTAAGTAACACAGCATTTGATGTTTGGGATAGCTCCCCCCACCAACTATAGAGATTCCAAATTGGTCAGGGAGAATCTAGCATATTAAATGCAGAGCTCCTCACTCATAGGTTATGACACCAACAAAAAGACTACCACCTTAACAGACTCCTCTTCAGAGCACATCTCCTTTAGACATTTGCTTAACTTTGAATGACTTATAACTGGGTCCAAAAGAATTGTGCAAGTCTCACAAGAGCAGTCTTAGAGATTGTAGAATCAAGATCTACAGCAGTACCTTTGATATTTTATTCATTTGAAAATGAAATCTCATGAAAGGTTTAGCGTCACTAAAAGCAACTAAATTTATAAAAATGGGTAATGCTTGCAGCCAACATACAAAAGTCCATTACTCCAATACCCTTCTAAACATTTATTTTGATAAAAACAAAATTAAGAGCGTTCGTCCATAAAACTGGACTTCTTCAGAATCTAGTACTTCATATGCTCACAACCATTCTTATACAAAAATTGTCACAGCTCCGATTAACTTTAATTGACAATTAATCATTAAATTAAAGTTTAAAAACAAAAAAAGATCTAATTTTCCACCATAAATTAAACCCTTTCCATCTCTCCTATTGTTAAAATTATAAAAAAATGTAAAGAATCAGACAAGTTAAAAACCTATTGTTAAAAAATGAAAAATAAGTTAAAAACTAAGAAAAGTTGAAAAAAAAGTCTTAGCCCTGATTACCAGCAAATGTTGGATGGAAATGTTTTCGTCAATGCCTGAGTAATATGTGGCATATAACCTCAATTGCCATTTGACCTCCTTTGATTCCAGGAGTGACTTGGGGTCTCCTCCCTTAGGGCTAATTTCAACCCACTCTAAAATGGCAAAAACAAATTTTTATAATTGATGCATTTTCTTGAATGTTTATATAATGCAATATTTTCATTGCTTTTTTGTAATGTTCTATTGATGCTCATAAATACTCTTCTGGAGGTTCCTTTCTGTTTTGACTACATAGAAGGCAGGACACCCAGTACGCTTGGCAAGGTAAACCACAAACTTGGTTGAACAGTTACCCTTCATGAATGTTACCTTAGATTTTAGATAGTTTTCTAAAATTAAAAAGCTCCCCTCAAAAATGTATGAGCATTGCAGACATGCTCCAAATTTGTTTGTACCTTTTCTGAAATTATCTGTAAAGAAAATTCACCAGAGCCTCCTTCGAGCCATTCCTTTAAGTTCTGTCCTGTCTTATAAATGAACTTAGGCTATGGCCCTAACAAATGAACATAGGATTAGTTTCGAGTATGTTCCAATTTCTCCTTATTATATTTTTAATTTCTTCCACTTGAGGGGAATATTGAACTACTAATCTTCTTCCAAAATTGTTCTCACCAGGCATGCTGTTAACTTGTTCCATCCTAAACCCTAAAAGAGGTTTATACTTCTTCCCCCAGTCTAAGTTCTGACATAATTTACCATACCTATAGAATATCATGTAGCCAGGAACATGTTAGCTACAATATCTAATTCATTCGGTAGATCCTCTATATGAGAGGTCACACTAGCTAATCTAATACATTGTCCTTTTATAATACTTTTCTTTTACCTAAGGGGTGATTGCTCATATAGTCCAAATATGAGTTACTAAATTATGGCTTTCTATATATTAGACTTAAAACCTTCATTGGAATGTGAAATTAGTGTCTCCAAATAACTCATTTTATTTAAATCATAACTGTAAGTGAATTTTAAACATTTCAAAGAATTGTTGAGGTAGTTGACAAATGTACAATAGAAGATGCAGACAAGATAAAAAGTAATCTAAAAATCTGACATATAATTTAATATTACCAAAAAATTCAGAATTAAATATAGTATTGGTCTCCCAATCTAACAATACCAGATCCCGCATAACATGGGTTGCAAGAGGCCCCCATGGCCACCCCTTGCAATTGCTTAAAATATTCTCCTTCTCAAAACATATCATTATAATCCAAGACTATGGCCATAAATTCTACCAATAAATTGATTTTATTGATACCGAAGTTAATACATCATAGACTCCTAAGAACATGTTCCAAACCTTTGTCCCTTGGATTACAAGTGAACCAAGTCCACTCATCTATAATTAGAAAAATTAAATCATTAGACCACAATTCATGTTTTAATCTTCCTAGGAAGTCTCAAGAATCTTTGATCAAGTGTGGGACTTTCTGGTGTATTACTTTCAACATTTGATCTATGCAAACCCCAAAGGGTTGAGTTTTTGAACCCCTAGCAGCTACTGTTGGTCTAAAAGGTGGTTTTGACACATTCTTGTGTACTTTGCGGATGCCAAAATGATTGGGACAATAGGTTTCTCCTCTTTTAAAGTATCATAAATATATTTAGCTATTCTTTGCTCTACTAGATATTCTTCCAAGTAGGGGGTCTATTCTATGATACACTATAGATAAAAAACTAAGAAAACACTGGAAAAGCTTCAGAAGGAAAAGACAAATAAAAAAAAACTGTATTTATCAGAAAAATACTTTAATTACCACTATTCATCCCAAGACATCATCAGAAACCACAAAACATTTATAAAACATATTTTATATATTGAATGTTCACACACCAACCAATAAAAAATCTCAATCAATTTACATATGTGCTAATACAAAAATTAAGTTCAGTTAACCCTTTAAACACCCAAACACTAAATTGTTGACTTCCTATTAAACCAAAAAAAAAAAAAATATATATATATATATATATATATATATATATATATATATATATATATATATATATATATATATATATATATATATATTAACATTTTCATTTAATCCAGGTGGACGATGTGTGGCTAAGTGAGCCTGCCATTCTACTTATTTCATCTCCACTTGGTTTTTGAAGTTTCCCTGTTTTAGATCTTCATACACTATATCTAAAATAGCAAAAGTGAACTTCTTAAACTCTCACATATCACTGAATGTTTATACAAATGTTTTTTTCATGTTGAACTTTAATAGCATAAATATGTTTTGCTATTCTCGTATTCAAACTCCTTATTGTAATGCTGACGTAAAATGCCAGACATGAAATACATAAAGCAATGTAAATAACCTCTGAAGTAAAATAATTAAATCTACCTGGCACTGTAATATTTCTATCCAAGTGAGCTAATGCTACATATGGGCCTTCATGAATAAATCTCCACATATTACAGTTAAAACATTTATAAGTTCCTAGGTTCATAGGTAGGTACTAGGCTATCTGCCCGAGGGCATTTATAAGCCTAGCCAGAGTGTGTCGGCTTTCACCGCCCCATTGATTAATTAACTGATCCTCTGTCAAGCAGAGCCAATTAAGTGATCCCAGGGATGTATTTTCTGTTACCCATCCACTCGTCAAGGTTTATCTTGAAGAGTGTTAGTGAGGGGCTGTGCCTGATGTAATTTGGAATTTTGTTCCAAAGCATGGGGAGTCTCTGTGACAGGAATCTATCCCTCCAGCATGTTCTATTTATTGTTATGGTGAGGTTTAGCTCACTAGAGTGTGTGGCTCGCAGTGACTTGGATTTTTTTAGGTGGAGCATGTCCATCAATTCTGAGTTGGACATGGCTTTGTAAGTCAGGCAGAGATCACCTCTGAGTAAGCGATATGCCACTGAGTATAGCTGGAGTTTTTTCAGTCGGGCTGCATAGAACATGTGTTTGAGACTAGTAATCCTCTTGGTGAGGTACTTTTGTGGTCTTTCCAGCTGTTGGAAGTGTCTTGTGAGGTACATCCCAAATGGGGCATTGTACTCTATGATGGGTCTAATGAGTGACGAGTAGAAGGGCACTGTAACATTTTATTTCTAGATGTGAACCCTTTAGTAATTAGATGGGCCACATAGTAGGATTTCCTAACTACTTTGGCAATATGATTGTCAAAGGAGAGATTACTATCTACCTGGGTCCCCAGATCTCTTATTACCTCTTCTGTATTAAGGGGGCTGCCACCTATATGGTAATTCATGGGTGTTTTGTTTTTCCCAAACAGGTTGACTATGCATTTTTTGGCATTTAGCTTGAGGCCATGACTTTGGCATCAGGTGTCCGTCTCAGTAAGGCCCTTTTGGAGGATGTTTGTGTCAGCAGGAGAGTCAATTATGGCTCCCAGTTTGCAGTTATCGGTGAACTTGGTTAGCCATAGTCCTCCTGTGTTTGCCTGTACTTCTGAGAAGTATATGCCGAACAGTAGGGGTCCCAGGACTGAGCCTTGCGGGACACCATTTGTGATTGGTTTAGAGTCGGACCTGGAGCCCGCTATTCTTACCATGAGAGTTCTGTCTATAAGCCAGTTGGCAACCCATCTTGTGACATAGGGGATTATGTTCAGGCTGGTGAGTTTTTCTGTAATACCCGAGTGGGGGAATAGTGTCGAAAGCCTTGGTGAGGTCAAAGGAAGGCTGTGTGAACCACCTTTCCCTCATCTATAGCCTTGGTGACTATCTCGAAGAAGTCAACCAGGTTTAGTAGGCATGATCTGCCCTTAACAAAGCCGAACTGGGTTGTGTCAAGTGTTTGGAGGTTCCCAATGTCTTTGTTAATGAGTTCCATGATGATGTGCTCCATAGCCTTGCAGACCAGGCTAGTCAGGCTTATGGGGCGATAGTTACCAGGGTCAGTTGTGGCCCCTCCTTTGTGGAGAGGAATAACTGTTGCTGTGCACCATTCTATGGGCACGTAGCCTGTGGAGAGGCTGAGGTTGAACAGCATGTTTAGGTGGGGTTTAGTTCATTCTGTAGTTCATGCAAGATGCAGCCTGGGACACCATCTGGTCACATTGACGCTGTGTTTTTGGCTTTTGAAAGGACTGTTTTCACCTGTGTGTCTGATTTTTGGGACACTACACTTTTCTGGTATTGTTGTGGACCCTTTTGGGGGTGAAGTTTGCACTGAATCTATCTGCCAGGATGTTGGCAATATCAGTAGGTTCAGTGTATTTTGTGCTATTTTGCACTAGTTCATTGCATATCTGTGAGTTGCCACTTAGATTCTTAACATAGCTAAAGAAGGCTTTGTGGTTATCTTTTGAATCCTTGGCTATTTTTCTTTCGAAGTTAGCCTTGGATGATTTCATGAGGGACCTCAGTTTCTTACTGATACTGATCAGGGATGTCTATCCTTCTTGGGATTTGCTTTTTTTCTGAACTAGTTTCCTCCTTCTAATGTATATCCTATTTATGGCAAGGGTCCACCAGACTGGTTTTCTTCTCTTAGAAGGGTGAGTCTTGGTTTTGCTAGGGATGGCATGATCCATGCATCCTTGTAGGTGCTCATAGAGTGCATTTGTAAAGGTTTCTGCATCTTGGGCAGCGTTATCCTTTAGCATGGGGGCTGTGAAACTTACCACCTCTGTCTTAAGTAAGGTGAAGTTTGCTTTAGAAAGGTTTTTTACTGTGGTTTCCTTAGTTGGGGGTGGTGGAGGGATGTGGACATCCAGAGTGATTAGTTTATGGTCTGATCTAACCATTGACAGGTTGACCTCTGGTGTGGAACACCTGTTGCCCATGTTGGTGATGACCAGGTCCAATATGTTTTCACCTCTGGTAGGGGAGTTTACCAGCTGATCCAGGGCATTTGAGTTGATGAATTCCAGGAAGCGCTGGGCCTGGGAATTTGTACTCGAGTAGTTTTCCCAGTGAATGGTAGGGTAATTGAAATCGCCCAATATCAGGGTGTTTGGTAGGACCTTCATGTTTTCCAGCATCTCCAGAAAGGTGGAGTGGTGGTCCTGGGTCATGGAGGGTGATCTGTAGCAGGCCACAATTTGTATTGCAGATTTGCCCGATGTTAGTTGCACATGGATGATCTCAGAGGTATCATGCTGCACCACTAACCTGAAGGTGTAAGTATCCTTGATGAATATGGATACACCCTCTCCTTTTGTGTTTCGGTCCGTGTTCTGTGGCCGAAACTTGTGGTATGAGTTGTAGCCTGGTAGTGCTGGGGTGCTCTCTGGAGCTTTGAACCAGGTTTCAGTTACTGCACAGATAGACGTTCTCCATACTGAGGAGTGCTTTGAGCGCGTGCATTTTGAGATTTAAACTCCTGGCATTGAGTAGCATAACCCTCATTTTTTTTGCTAATTGTGCTGTTTATGGAGGTGGGTTTGACTTTTGAGCCTTGCCTAAAAAAGGCACTATGGGGGCAGCAAGAGCCTTGGGCAGTTTTCGAAAGCCTAGTGGTGACAGGTGCAAGCCGTCTCTTGTGAAGCAACACGGCTTGTCGAGCATGTCGTCCCAGGCTGACAGACACTGGATCCCCTTTGAATGACACCAGAAGCTTAGCCAATTGTTGAAATTGATCATTTTTTCTTTATACTGAGGTATCATTCTTGGTGAGGGCAGGATGCTACTCAGGGTCAGGATCATACCAGCCTGGGCTACATGATCAAAGAGCTCTTCCATGTCTCTCTTCATGTAGTCCAGGGAGGTACATCTCGGGTCATTCACACCAACATGAACAATGACAGAGTCATATTTGTACTTGTTCTGGAGTGACCTGAGTGCTTGCGTTATGTGGCGGATTCTGGCTCCTGACAGGCAGCTAACAGTAACCTTCTGCTTGTCCAGCCTAGTGAGTGGGATGTCAGTGTGCCTGACTATGGAGTCACCTATTACTAGTGTGTTAGGTATGTTATTTCGCCTTAAGGGCTGTGATTGTGCAGCACACTGATTTTGTGTTTTATGTGTTGTCTGGTTTGTGACGTGAAGAGTAGGTTGTTTGGGTGTCTGCTTTGGAGGTCTCTGATGCTTTTGCAGGTTTTTATTTAGGGCCTCCAAGTATGATTTTGTGTATTTATGTGTATTTTTTGCCAGTGCTGTTTTAGTAGGTCTGTGTTGTGCTGGAGTAGTGGCGATTGTGTTAACCTTCTCCTCTTGACTGTCTGTTCCAGTCTTGAGTGGAGACAGCTTAGCTTCCAGTTTGGCTGTATAATTGCATCTCTCTCGTATGTTAGTGTTTTGTGGTAGGAGGAGAGGGTTGTCTGTGTACATGAGGCAGTTGTAACATTGCCTCAGGATACCCAGATTCACCAGCTGGACTGGAGAGTGCACCTGAAGTTGCCCTTTGGTCATGCCTGAATAGTAGGGTGAGCTGCTTAGTCGCTTGGTTGGTGAGGGGTGAATAAAGAGCCTTGCCCTGCTGGGCAATCAGTGTCAGGGTATATTAGTGCTTGCTATTAGGTCTGAGCAAGTGCTGGGCTGTAAGATGCTTTTTGATTTGAGTGCTTAGGTTGAGAGTTAGACTAGTTTCAAGGGAAAAACTGAAGAGGAGACTTAGTGGAGCCGGAAATAATTTAACCGTAGCTAACCGGCTTTGCCCGGTGCACAAAAGCAATTCAAGTACCATTCATTTTCATTGTAGAAGGTAATTGTGCTTTAGTATTTACTCGTTCTAACATTTGTTTAATGGCTCATTTTTCTTTTCAATAAAATGGGTATTGTTACCTAATATTTTAACTAAACCTTCATGTCCTAATAAAAATTTTTTGACAACACCGGTGTCTACACTCACACAAACAAAATCATAGCTTAAACTCTAAATCATTACTAATCACATGTTCCATTTTGTGTCATTTTAGCTGTCATCTTTTTCTTACTAATGAAGCCTTTTAACAATATTGGTGGAAATTCTTTAGCCGTTTTACAACTTGTTTCATGAGCTATCTCGTTTAATAATTCCTCAGAATAACCTCTTTCCAAAAATAATTTTTTAATTAATTCAATCTCGACAAGGAAATCACTATCTTCACTCACCATCCTCGATGCTCTGATGAACTGACCATGGGGAATGTTTTTCTTAATGTACATAGGATCCACTTTTGTAGTGGACATAACTGTTGGAAAACATACTTTTTCTGTGTACGTTGGTAATAAACTTAAATAATGTTCCATCCCATTTGAGGTGAACATCTAAAAAGCCCAATTTATGTCCATGTTCACCTAATACAAATTCCATGAAAGCAGTACTACTACTAAGTTCTACAATAAAATTTGTTCAAATCAAAACCATCATTAAAAACTATCATCGACAAAGAGATGATAAAAAATTATTGTATTATAACATGAAAAATGTTTTAAAAATTTCCCTTTCCCACCAACCCAACACTAAATTTGCGAAAGCAGGGGCTACTGTAGCACCCATCACTATACCTTTTATTTGTTTTTAAAATTTATTGTTAAAAATAAAAGTTATCTAAAATAATCTCTAAAAGGCACCTGTATAGATTAATATAATGTATATCAGTATCTACATATTTCCTTAAAAATGACATATTCAATACCTTCTTGTATTGGTATAGACGTGTATAAAGAGGTTATAGCTATTTTAAACATATAAAAAGGGGGAACTCTGTCACAATTACACAAATCTAAATAAAATATTCTTATGTTATACAAAGTCCCAGGAGTCACAAATATAAGAATCTAATTTCTGAACTAGTGGATTAAACAACTGATCAAGATATAGTGAAATATTCTTTGTGCTGCTACCAGCCACAGAAACAATAGGCCTAAAGGGGGGTTGTAAATGCCCTTGTGGATTTAGGAATACCAAACAACACCCCTATTTTAGGATTTTCTATGTGCAAAAAGTTATACAAGTCCATATGTGTGTCTCCATTCATGTGTAACTCATACCAAGTTATCATGAATGCATTTGTGGCTTCTCAACACATCACCTTTAACCACTTCCAAATAATCTTGAGTATCATTTAACATACTTTCGATAGCATTATTATATCTTTCGTACTCCATTATCACAGTCTAACCCCCTTTATCGGCTTTCATGAAACGCACATTTTTGAAACTCTTTATATCATTTAACCTTCCTTTCATCCTTATTTAAATTGTAAAATACATTTCTAACTTTATCATTCAAACACTTCTTGATGTCATTTTTGCAACATGTCTCAAACTTCTTAATCTTGTGTTGCAATACAGGATTAAAAACAGCTGGTTTATGTAAAAAAATGTTATATTAATATCTTTCAAAATGTACTTTGTTTAACTTTCTTGTGTATAATTTAAATCAATTATTGTTTATTCATCATTAATGTTCTTGTTTTCTGGTAACAATGGGAGCTCAGAAAAATTCTGACTGGAAATACTTGCAGAAGTTATGGCACTATCGTTGCTTGCAGTTGTTGTTTTATCCTGTCATAATTACCAGCAAATTCAGCCACTTTGGTGCAACTGGTAAATTAATCTTCGTCCTCAAAAAAAACTATTTTTGAGAAAGGAGTCAGAGTTACAAAACACGGAGCAGGAGAAGGAGTCATGTAAGGAAACGTCAAATGTTATGTTGTCCTATCTTGCCTTCATTCTTTGCTGGTTGGGTTCAGAACCCAGAATCGGTTCCGACTTGGCCTATACTAAAGCTTGAGAGCTTCTACTGGCTTGAGGCAATACCCTATCTCATCCTGCTTGGGGAGATTACCCAGATCTTGTTTGCTGCTAAACTAGATTGGGTGCTTCCTACTAGGCTCCAGGCTAAGCGGAAACTTTTTTCCTCATTTATACTATTTTTGGTCTATATTCTTAGAGTGTTTGGTTGATTTGTGCTACTGTTAGTGTGTTATTTCTATATTTGTGACTTTTGTCTCAGTTTGGTGTTACTGCTGTTGCTGGCCATTATCTTATTCCCTATCCTGGCCCCCAATCTCTTTGAGGTGGAGAATTATTGATTTTTTTTATAAGCTAACCTGTCAACCCGTTTTCTATAGCATAAGGAGTTTAAGTTAGAAGACTCTTTTTCCACCGGTTTAAATTAGAGGGTTTTCTCCCTTCCCTGTCATTTTTTCTTAGAGGAGTTGCCATTTAAGTTAGAAACTTCTCCTCTGGCTAGAGGATACTGTTGCTTGAGTTAGAGACTTCTCCCCCTGGTCTCCCTGGTTTGTTAATTGTGTTCTGTTAAAAAAAAAGTTTGTTGTGTTTTTAATTGTTGGTTGTTAGAACTATTAGGTTAGTCATGTCTAAAGATACTAAAGAAGCGAAGCCTTTGGGCTTCAAGAAGTGTGACCGTTGGAGCCAGAAAATGTCCAAAACAGATGGACACACCAGTTGTGTGTACTGTTTGGGTGTGGTCCATCTGCAGGAGTCCTGCTCTTTCTGCCATGCTTTCAGCACCAGGGTTTTATTAGAGAGAAAAAATAAGTTGATTTTTAGGGGATAGTTGAAGGTTCCTTTCTCTGAGGCTTTAGAAGGAAAACAGAGTTCCTCCAAATCCCCTCAGTAGTCTCAATCCCCTAGATCTGACAAGTCTTCAAAGAGATCTACTTCCATGGCTCCGGAATCTTAACCATTGAAGAAGCAGGCTAAGGATTCATCAACGGACTCAAAGGCTTTCGGGCCCAAAAAGGCTACCTCTTCTGTTGCACTGGTTATTTTGGAGCCGACAGAGTATCGCATAAGGAGCCAGACCCCATTACTGAAACTGGTCTCCTCAGTCTTACACTCGTCTATTTTGCAGTCCATTAAATCCTCAACCTCATCCTCTTGGTCCTCCAGGAGTCTCTTGGACGACAATGTGGAGCAGGTGGTCAAGAGGTTGTTACAGACACCAGCGCTGGCCAAAATTCTGTTGATCCCAGCCCAGAAGGATTCGAGTCCGCCAACCGTCACTTCCCTTTCTTCGATTTCTCCTCTGACCCATGTGGTGGCTTTGGAGCCGGAGTGTTTGTATTTGATTGTAGTGGAACTGTCTGGGCCGAGATCTGCTCTGGCTTCTTCATTCCTGACTTCTGCTCCAACTTCCTCGGTGCCATCATCTATTGAGGGGTCTAGGGGCTGATGCTCTCCCATTGGGTCCGGGGAGGAGAGCCGGGTTGGACAGTTCTCCGAACCGATTCTTCCTCTTGGGGCTTTGGTGCAGGTGAGCTCAGTGCCTACATCGGCCTCAGAGTCCACTTCCTTGTTTCAGGGGGTCTCTGGGTTCCTCAGAACTGGGAGCTCCCTTGGAATGGGGCCAAGGTGCTTTCGAGGTCATGAGGATAGTGCTGTCACCCCAGACAGCTCCACTCTCAGACCCAAACACTCTTCCCCCAAAAGCGCCAGAGTCTGTCTCTTTACCACCTCTCCCTCCCAAGCGTGGAGACCTGAAGTCCCAGGACTCCTCACTGGGCACATCCATCTCTTCGAAACTTCCCCAGAGTGCCCCTCTGAGGAGGTCCCTTGGAAGAGAACATGTAAGAGGAAACATCTAGACTCCCCTGAGAAATCCATCACTTCAGACACAGTCCTCGATGATTCAGAAGGGTCCCCACGGTCACCCTCTGAGGATGTCTCCTTTGTGGATATCTTAGAGATCCTTAAGCAGAGAGGTGGCTGGAGGTCCATCAACCCTTCTAAGGATGAGTCCATGTACCTGGAGGCTTTTGGGTCTCACCCTTCCACCTCTTGGGTGACTCCGCCTTTCAACCAGCTCCTGAATTAGTCAGTCTCTGTGGAACCTGTTCCGAGGAGGCCAAATAAGTTTATTACAGTGCCCTCTGACAAGGAATTCCTCAAAAAAGGTGTCCCGGTAGATGCTACAGTGGTGCTGGTGGCAGCGGCAGCCACCAAAAAGGAATTGTCTGAGACGTCCTCATCTTGTCCATCTGCCGAATAAGGAATCTCATATGATGGACAGGTACGGAAAGCGTATCTCATTAGCAGCCTTTACCCTCAGGTCTCTGAACTATTTGACCCATTTTACCAGACTACAGGGGGATCTCCTGAAGGAGTTGGGAGATAAACCTCCAACGTTCTACATCTGGGGAGGTTTCAGCCAAGGTGACCTCTCAGCTTTCTACCTTAAATTCGGTGGTAAACTCCTCCATGCAGCTTATCTCTTATGCAGCTGATGGAGCGATTAGGGCAGTGGGTACAGGAATCTCCCTAAGGAAACATTCCTGGATGTGCTTATGTGAGTTTACAAAGCCCTTCAAGTCTTCATTTATCAGCACCTCATTTGATGGCTCATCCTTGTTCAGGCCAAACGTGAAAGAGACTCTGACCAGGTGCGAGCAAGAGGTAAAGATTCTTTCTGCCATGGGAGTCCATTTTTCCCTCCCTAGTAGGCCTTACCACAAAGGTCAGAAGGGGGGAAAATATGGTTCCGTAAGTCCCAAAGAGCCTTTCTGGATACACGTGGTGATTCTTCCCCCAGGGGCACAGGGGGAAATGGCAATGGAAGATGCTGACCTCGCAGCAGATGGGGTCTGCAAAATCAGAGTGACAGGGATATATTCCTTGGTAGGCCCTTCCAGTGCTCCTGAAAGGAGACCCACCTGTCCACCTCTGGAGGCAGTCGGGGGTTGCTAGTCACTGTACCCAAATGCCTGGTGAAACATAAACAGCAAATGGGTACAAACGATCATATCCAGAGGCAACCATATAGGCTTTTCCTCTCCCCCTTCAGAAAAAAGGTCAGTCCTGGATGTTCCACCCAATCAGAGGGACCAGGCAACCCTAGAAGTACAAAGGTTGCTAGAAAAAAAGAGTCATCCAAGATGTTCCCGCAGACCAAATTGGATCTGGAATTTACTCAAGGTTCTTTTTAGTTCTAAAAAAAGACAGGGGACTGGAGGCCCATTTTGGATCTCAGCAGACTAAACAAGTCTGTTAAAAAAATCAAAGTTCTGTATGGTGACACTGCAGTCTATATTTCTGGGGAAAGACAATTGGATGTGCTCGATAGATCTCCAGGATGCATACTACCGTATAAAGATGGACAGGTGATCTCAGAGTCACTTATGCTTTCAGCTGGGAGCCAGTCATTATCAATTCCGGGTTCTGCCCTTTGGTCTCACTACAGCCCCCAGAGTGTTCACCAAATACATGGCAGTAGTCACGGCTCACTTGAGGTGTCTAGGATTCTGGGTGTTTCCGAACTTGGATGACTGGCTCCTGACAGCCACCACCAGGTAACTCCTTACCAGAGCAAGAGACACCACCATCCACCTTTGTTCTCAACTAGGCATTACAATAAATTCTGAAAAGTCTGCCTTGTTGCCATCACAACATATTGTATTTATAGGAGCAGACTTGAACACAAGAGAAATGGTAGCCAAGCTTCCGACAGGATACAAACCCTATGCCAACAAGTACAGAACATCCTGACAAAGAAGAAAGTACAGGCAAAGGTTGTTCTAAAGATCTTGGGTACCATGGCGGCAGCGATAATCTTGGTACCTCTCACACGCTTACACATGAGAGTTCTCCAGTGGTTACTTTTCACCCAATAGTCCATGCAAGAACTGCCCATGTCCCACAAGATTATCATAACAGAATCCTGCAAGAGAGACCGCTGGTGGCTTCATTCTTCACAGGTGGTTCTGGGCAGACAGTTCACCCCCCCTAACCAATAGCTACAGTGACCATGGACGCTTCCCAGATAGGGTGGGGGGGCATTATCTGGGGAAGACGATCCAAGGAGTTTGGCAGGAATGCGAGAACCACTTGCATATCAGTGTCCTAGAGATGACAGCAGTGCTGTTGCAGGCATTTCGCAACTCCCTTCCACTAGGAACGATTGCAATCCAGACAGACAATATGTCAGTCGTGTGGTATATAAACAAACAAGGAGGAACCAGATCTTACCCCCTATGTCGAGAGGCTCAAAGAGTATGGCAGTGGGCAGTCTCTACCCAACGCTTTCTAATAGCAATGCATATCCTGGGAAGATTCAGTGTGATTGCAGACAAACTCAGCAGAGCTATTCTAATGCCTCATGAGTGTTCCCTGAAACAGGAAATTGTGAAACAGATTTTACGCAAGGGCCAGCCTTGCTGTGACCTTTTTGCCACATCCATGAATGCCAAAATGCAGCAGTTACTTTGCCCTGATCCCCCCTCCAGGGAGTCACCAAGCGATGCACGTGTACATGATTGGCCCCCGGGTCTCCTTTATGCCTTCCCTCCATTTCCCTTGATCCTCAAAGTCCTTCAGAAAGCCAGCATGTTGGGAAGGAGGTTAACACTCATTGCCCCATACTGACCTCAACAAATTTGATTCCCCTTCCTATAGCCCCATCAACAAGAGGATCTGTGGATTCTGGACCCAGTTCCAGACCTCCTGACTCATTTGTCAGGGATGCTGCATCCCTCACTCAAAACCCTCAAACTGACAGCTTAGCTGCTCTACTTCCACTCCTAGCCAGACTTCCTGATATATCTCCCGTTATGAAACATATTCTGATCTCATCCCATAAGACGGCAACTAGAAAGCTTTATGCTAGCAAATGGAAAAGGTTTTCCTGTTGGGCTCTCAACAATCACATTGATCCTTTCATGGCTCCTGTAACTTCTATTTTAGACTTTTTAGCAAAACTCTTCAATGAAGGTGCAGCAGCAGCTACCATTTGAGTTCAATTGGCTGCTATATCAAACTACCATACTGGAAAAATGGAATTCAAAATTATGTCCCATAGACTGTGCAAAGCCTTTTTGAGAGGTACCTTTTTGCTTAGGCCTCCAGTAAAAGAACCACCAGCTCCTTGGGACCTCAATTTGGTATTGTCCATTCTAATCCTGCCACCATATGAACCGGCTTCATCTTGTCATCTGAAGTTTCTAAAATGGAAAACACTGGGTAATCTCCCTAAGCATGATGGAATAGCATATTGCCTCGAGCCAGTGGAAGGCTCTCATGCTTTAGTATAGGTCGAGTTGGAACTGATTCTCGGTTCCAAACCCAACCAGCAAAGAATAAAGATGAGATGGGCAACAAACATGGAATGTTATGGTGAGTACATAACTTCTTTTTATGTCTCATTTTAAAGAAAACAAGAATGTTAATGGTAACATATTCAGTTTGTCTGATGTTGTATTTAGTGACCTGCATTACAAAGTTCTTGAGCTAGGTTTTAATTTTTTACCTAGCCGTTGAGCTAATTTAACAAGAACAATCCAGTTTCATGATGCAAATTGTCTTGTCCTTCCTTAAATTTTCAGACAACTCTCTTTCCTGCTTATTGAGATTAGGGTGATGTACTCCTTTATTTTCGAGTTTATACTAAATTGATATATGTCATCCATTATAGCTTTTTCAAGGACATTTAAAGAGAGGTGGAGTTGTAGATTGAAAATACTTCTCTTTTTAAATTCTTCCAGAGATGGACCAGCACTAGTCAATTCATCCATTCTTTCATCAAAAAATACTGCAAGATTTAATTTTCTAATGAAAATTTTGACTTATGTTAGTGCATCTACAACATCAAAATTTCTGTGAGGAACAACCTTCAATATTCTCTACTAATGGTCCTGTTAGTGTAGTTGCAAATATTAAAACCATTACTAATGTGCACAATATTATCTTTACCTCTTGATATTATTTGTTCATGTCCATTCTCTCCTCCAAGGCCCTGGTTGTCTCAAATTAAATGTTTGCTCTGAATCCCTGTGTTGTTGTCTCATTCCTCCTAACCTCTCTGAAGGATGAGGGTGACCAAAATCCTGAGGTCTCACAGAATTATTGTAAGGTGCCACATTTCCATTCTCAAATCTATCTGGTCCAAGCCTATTATCATTTCTCCTAATTTTTTTATGTGGATACTTCTGTGCAGTATCAATTTTTAATGGATATGCTTCTTTATTGCTGTACTGTTTAATGTCCCTACCTAACTTTTTCTTCACAATATTATTACATGTCTTCTCAATTTTGAAAGAGTTTTCAAGTAAAACCCTTCCCATCTCTCAAATACCAAATCATTTTAATGTCAATATTTAATTTATTAACCTCCTTCAATGAACAGCCTATTATATCATTAAATTTAATAATTTTCTGCATCAGTTCAAACCCGTGACAATCAAACATTTGTTCAAATTCTTCATACATCGAGTCATTAAGATCTGAACAAAATGGAAATTTAAAACCATGTAGTCCCTGTTGGGCTATATTTGAGTCCAAACACTTCCTTAAATAATTATTGTCAATTTGCAAAGACTTAATTTTTACCATTAACTTTTCCATCCTGAAAATAAAGTCCTTTAAGGAATTACCAATATTCTGATGATCATTTGCTTTGTGTTTTTTTATTAACAAGGTGTACAGACTCAAATTCAACATTAAAACATTTCTCTAAAATATGCTGAAAATGAGGTACTTCTACATCCATATGTATACACAAGGACCTCCAAAGCTGAAATGGAAACAAACACCAGTCACAACCAAAGTAACACGTAGCTCACAACACCAGTGTGCCACCCAACAACAGCCCCTAAGGCAAGACAACGTACCCAACACTTTAGTCATAGGTGTCTCTATAGTCAGGCACACTGATGTCCCACTCACCAGGCTGAACAAGGAGAAAATTACAGTCAGCTGCCTGTCGGGTGCCAGGATCCACCACATAATGCATGCACTCAAGTGACTCCACAACAAGTACAAATACGACTCTGTCATTGTCCATGTTGGAATGAATGACCTGAGATGTACCTTCCTGGACTACATGAAAAGAGACATGGAAGAGCTCTCAGATCATGTGGCCCAGGCAGGTATAACCCTAGCCCTGAGTAGCATCCTGCCTTCACCCAGAATGATACCACAGTCATCATCTTCTTTTGGCTGTTCCCGTTAGGGGTTGCCACAGCGGATCATCTGTTTCCATTTCTTCCTGTCCTCTGCATCATGCTCTTTCACACCAACCACCTGCATGTCCTCTCTCACCACATCCATAAACCTTATCGTAGGCCTTCCTCTTTTCCTCTTACCTGGCAGCTCCATCCTAACATCCTTTTCCCAATATACCCAGCATCCCTCCTCAGCACATGTCCAAACCAACGCAATCTCACCTCTCTTGCTTTGTCTCCAAACTGTCCAACCTGAGCTGACCCTCTAATATACTGATTCCTAATCCTGTCCATCCTAGTCACACCCAGTGCAAATCTTAGCATCTTTAACTCTGCCACATCCAGCTCCACAGTATAAGGACAAAATGATTGACTTCAACAATTGGCTAAGCTTCTGGTGTCATTCATAGGAGATCCAGTATCTGTCTGCCTGGGACGACATGATCGACAGACCATGATGCTTTGCCAGAGACAGTCTGCACCTGTCACCCCTGGGATTCAGGTTACTAGCTAAAGCTTTTGCCACCCCTATAGTGCCTTTTTTAGGCAAGGTTCAATGGACAAAACCACCACCGTAACAGATACAATCATGCAAAATCTGAAGGTAATGCTACTCAATGCTAGAAGTCTAAACCTTAAAATGCACTCTCTCAAGGCACTCCTAAAAATGGAGAACATCGATATCTGTGCAGTAACTGAGACCTGGTTCAAGGCTCCAGAGAGCACCCCTGCAATAACCAGGCTAAAACTCTTACCACATGTTTTGGCCACCAAACCAAGACCGAAACACTAAAGGTGAAGGAGTGTCCATATTCACCGAGGATATTCACACCTCCAGGCTGGTTGCCCAACACAATGCATCTGAAATTCTCCAGGTGCAACTGACACTAGGTAAGACTGCAGTCCAAATTGTAGCTTGCTACAGATCCCCCACCATCCCCGAAGATTCTCACTACACCTTTCTAAACATACTGGAAAATATTAAGATACAACCAAACACCCTAATACTGGGTGATTTCAACTACCCTGCCATTAACTGGGAAAACTACTTGGGTACCAACACCTTTTCCCAACGGTTCTTGGAATTCATAAATTCCAACGCCCTGGATCAACTAATCCATTGTCTCACCAGGAGCTCCAATATCCTAGACCTGGTCATTACCAACATGGGAGATAGATGCTCAACACCAGTGATCACCCCCTCATTGATCAGGTCTGACCATAAGCAAATCACCCTTGAAATCCACATCCCACCCCCACCCACAGTAAGGAAACCTCCATAAAAAACTTCTCCAAAGTCAACTTCATGCTACTCAAGTCAGAAGTGACAAACTTCATGACACCCATGCAGACAGGAGCTGAAAGTTCGACTGCTGAATCCTACACTAAGACACTGTACAAGCACATCCACTAGTGCATGAATCGCGCCATCCCAAATAGAACCAAGACGCTTTCCTCCAAAAAAAGGAAGCCAATCTGGTGGTCCCCTGCCATAAACAAATTATACAACAGAAGGAAGAAACTGTTGCAGAAAAGAGGAAAATCTCAGGATCCAAAAAACACACTTACCAGCCTCAGTAAGAAGCTGAGATCCCTCATAAAATCCTCCAAAGCTAGTTACGAAAATAAAATTGCCAAAGATTCCAAAGACAACCACAAGGCATTCTATAGTTATGTCAAGAATCTAAATGGCAATGCTCAGATATGCTCTGAGCTACAACAGAATGGCATTAAATATACTGATCCCAAGGATATTGCCAGTATCCTGGCAGATCGATTTAGTGTCAACTTCGCCCCCATCTCACCCCCTAAAGGACTCATCTCAATAACAAAAGATTGCCAAATTCCAGTAATCACGGTCACACAGGTAGAAACCGCACTCTCCAAAGCTAAGAATACAGCATCCATTGGACCAGATGACATCCCGGGCTGTGTACTACATGAACTACAAAATGAACTGGCATCTCACCTAAGTGTCATGTTTAATCATAGCCTCACTTCAGGCTTCATGCCCACTGAGTGGCACACAGCTACAGTTATCCCACTCCACCCACTCCACAAGGGGGGATCCACTTTGGACCTGGGAACTACCGTCCCATTAGTCTGACGAGCCTGATCTGCAAGGGCATGGAACGCATTATCATGAAACTTATAAACAAAGACATTAGCAACCTTCAAACACTGGACCCCATCCAGTTTGCATTTGTGAAGGGCCGATCTTGTCTCCTGAACCAAATTGACTTTTTCAAATCAGTCTCCAGAGCTGTGAACGAGGGTAAGGTGGTCCATACAGCCTATCTGGACCTCGCCAAGGCCTTCGACACCATCCCCCACTCTGGAATCATAGATAAACTTACTAAGCTGGGCATAAATCCCTATGTCACTCGATGGGTTGCCAACTGGCTTACTGACAGAACCCAGACTGTAAAAGTAGCCAACTCCAAATCCAGCTCCAGCTCCAGACAAGTGACAAGTGGAGTACCTCAGGGTTCAGTCCTGTGACTGCTCTTGTTTGGCATCTACTTCTCTGAAGTACAGGCCAGCACTAAGGGACTCTGGCTAATAAAGTTCGCAGATGACTGCAAACTGGGAGCCATTATTGAATCCCCAAATGATGTGGATATTCTACAAAAGGGCCTTACAGAAACAGATGCTTGGTGCCAGAGCCATGGGCTCAAGCTTAATTCCAAGAAATGTATAGTTATCCCCTTTGGGAAAAACCATGTACCCATGAATTACCACATAGGTGGCAGTACACTAAACACCGAAAGTGTGATGAGAGACTTAGGGACACAGGTGGACAGTGGTCTCACCTTCAATAACCACATTGCCACAACAATCAGGAAATCCTTCTTTGTGGCACATCTCATCACTAAGGGCTTTTCATCCAGAAAAAAGGTGGTCATTGTCCCACTGTACTCATCCCTCATTAGACCCATTATAGAGTACAACTCCCCGTTTGGTATGTACCTCACAAGACATCTGCAACAGCTGGAAAGGCCACATAAATACCTCACTAAAAGAATCACAGGCCTAAAGCAGATGCCCTATGTTGACCATCTAAAAAAAACTCCAGCTATACTCTGTGGCATATCGTCTACTCAGAGGCGATCTCTGCTTAACATACAAGGCCATGTCAAACCCTGAGCTGTTGGACATGCTCCACTTAAATAAATCCCAATCCCTCAGAGCCATACGCTCCAGGGATCTAAACGTTGTCATCACAATGAACAAAACATGCTGGAGGAATAGGTTCCTGACCCAGAGACTCCCCATACTTTGGAATAGACTGCCCATACATGTCAAGCAGAGCACCTCCTTGGCCCTCTTCAAAAGGAACCTTGACGATAGGATGGGAGATAGGAAATTCACCCCAGTGATCATGTCAGTCGCCCTGCTAGACAGGGGTCCAGGGAAGTAAATATTGTGGGAAGAAATATCCAGGGAATTATTATGGCTAGGCTTGTATAGGCCCTAGGGCTGATAGCCTAGTACCAACCTATGAACCATATTCTGTCCTAAAAGTCCATTAATTCGATTTCCATTTTCCCCATTATTCAAAGCACTCCTACCATATTGTTTATGTTCTCTGCTGGAACCTACTAGCCGTACAGTTATGAATATAGGGGCAATCAGGGTTTTCAATCTGTCCACAAACTTTACAAGAAAAATTTGCTCCATTAACCAAAACATTTCCAATGGCTTGTTTGGAAACCTCCAAAATTGATGTAACAGTAGAATAAGTTCTTTTTCGTACAGTACATTTAGATATAGAGTCCCAGCCCTTATTCCATTCTTTATGCTTGGTATATATTACAAATTCATCACTCACTCCAGGAATTTTGGTAGACGATATTCCATCAATGGCTACTAATTCTTCACCTTCCTCTTCTGAACCAGAAATGTGCCTAACATTTGAAGCTGGCTCTAGGGGGGTGAGCTCATAAGTGCTGGAAACAGTAGCACATCTGGGTTGACTGCAAAGTTCAAAAAGTCTAGTGAGATCACCCTTAACTATAGCTAATTCTAAGCAAACTAAGTTAATTTCTCCTCTCTGCACAGGTGAAAAACAGAATGGATGTCATCCAAGGAATCCATAGCTGCTGCAACACCAATTAAACACAACTGAAGCCTTACGAAAGGTTTAGTGTCACTACAAGCCACTTAATTTATAAAAATGAGTAACGCTTGCAGCCAACATACAAAAGTCCATGACTCAATACCCTATTAAATGTTTATTTACATAAAAACAAACTGAGATGAAACACTTTCATCCATAAAACTGGATTTCATCAGAATCTAGTACTTCATATGCTCACAACCATTCTTATACAAAAATTATCATTACTCCAATAAACTTTAATTGACAATTAATCATTAAACTTTAAAAACAAAAAATTATCAAATTTTCCACCATAAATTAAACCCTTTCCATCTGTCCTATTCTTATTGTTAAAATGATAAAAAAATATAATCAGAGAAGTTTAAAACCTATTAAAAAATGAAAAAAGAAGTTAAAAACTAAAAAAAGTTGAAAATTAAAAAAAATTGTTGTTAAAGTCTGTTAGCCCTCATTACCAACAAAGGTTGGATGGAAATGGTTTTGTTAATGCCTGGGTAATGTGTGGCGTGTAACCTCAGTTGCCATTTGACCTTTGATTCCAGGAGTAATTTGGGGTCTCCTCCCCTAGGGTGATTGTTTTATAATCGATACCGTTTCTTGAATATTTGTATAATGCACTATTTTCTTTGCCTTTTGTAATGTTATATTGATGCTCATAAATTCTCTTCTGGCGGTTCCTTTCTGTTTTGCCTACACAGAAGGCAAGACACCCAGAACACTTGGCAACGTAAACCACAAATTTGGTTGAACAGGTACCCTTCATGAATGTTACCTTAGATTTTAAGTAGTTTTCTAAAATTAAAAAGCTCTCCTCAAAAATGTACGAGCATTGCAGACATGCTCCACATTGTTCATACCTTTTCTGAAATTGTCTATGAAGAAAATTCACTAGAGCCTCCTTCAAACCATTCCTTTAAGTTCCTTCCTGTCTTATAAATTAACTTAGGTTCTGGCTCTTACAACTGAAACATAGTAAGATTAGTTTTCAGTATGTTCCAATTTCTCATTGTATTTTTAATTTCTTCCACTTGAAGGGAAGATTGAACTACTAATGATCTTCCAAAATTGTTCTCACCTGGCATACTGTTAATTTGTTCCATCCTAATTCCTAAAAGGGGTTTATACCTTTCCCCCATTAAGCTTGAACGTAAGTTCTGACATTATTTACCATATCTATAGGATATCCTCTAGCCAGAAACATGTTAGCTGCAATATCTAATTTATTAGGTAAATCCCCTATATGAGAGGTCATTCTGGCTTCTCTAATACATTGCCCTTTTATAATACTTTTCTTTGCCTAAGGGGGTTGTTGCTCATATAGTCCAAATATGAGTTGCTAAATGATGGATTTCTATATATCAGAGAATTAAAACCTTCACTGGCATGTGAAATGATTGTATCCAAATAACTAATTTTATTAAATCATAACTGTAAGTAAATTTTAAAGATTCCGAAGAATTGTTAAGGTAGTGGACAAATTTACTAATAGAAGGCACAGACTCCCCACAAGATAAAAGTGACATTTGAAGATCCCTGTGATGCAGCATATTTGAAGCCTGAATCTCAACCCTTCAACCTTCAGGAAGCTTGAATAGATTCTTCAGGGAGCAGACACACAAAATATTTATATAAGAACCCATCTGATGTTGTTAATCTTCATTCATTCATTACCGTTGGGAATCTGTTCCATCCTCGGAACCAAGCCAGCTTTTTATTAAGCTTGCACCAGCCCTAAACTCTCGAGCTAAGATTTTACCCACAATGTCCTCCTTCCTGTTACCTCAGATCTTATTTGCCACATTGCCGTAAAGCCATGTCAAGTCCAGCTCTCAATAAGCTAAGTGTTTAAACTTATTTTATAACTGTCCCTTTTTCAATTTTCTTGCCTAAACCTTTCTATTAGCCTTATCGCACTTCCCACTGCTCTCTTTTTACCCTTTGTGGTAATATTCCTTATCATCATTGATAATCTCTCTTCTTACCTTATTAGGTATCCTTTGGTATACCATCATTGGTATTTTCTCTTCCTCTTAAAAACTTTTCTTCTTCTTCTTCAAAAAAGTTTTTTTTCTCCTTTTTCATGTGTGTGTGCGTGCCCGTTATGTCGGAGAAAAAACAAGGTGCCACTGGTTTCAAGCAGTGTGACCAATGTGGCCGTAAATTACCTCAGTCAGATACCCATGACCTATGTGTTTATTGTTTGGGCATCCCGCATCTCCCTGTCCAAACGCCTTGCGGGATTTGTAAGAATTTTTCTTTGAGAACTCTTAATGAGCATAGAAATAAGTTGATTTTAAAAGGCCTCCTCAAAACTCCCTTTTCAGAGGCTATCTCTTGGATGGAGGATTCATCCCTTCCTAGTAAACATCACAAGAAAAGATCCCATTCCGTTCCTTCGTATCCCCCTGGAGACCAAAAGGAACCTAAGGCAGAGATACCAAAAATGACGGAACCTACCAAATTGGATCTGATGGTTCCATCTCCTTCAGCTCTGGCCTTGGTGCCATCATCATTGGCTATGTCTCCAATTTCTACCTTGACACCAAAGACTATTGCTTCGGCACTGACCTTAGCAGTCACTGAACCAATTTTGGTGCCGACGCCATCGGTGCAAGCATTCATGGCACTGACACTCTTGGCACCATATTCTGGTTCAGAACCATTGTTGCTTCCTTTCAAACCTAAATTGCATTTTTCAATGCCTACTACAGCAGCCAGAACCAAGTATTCACCTTCATTAGACCCTTTTCTAGGGCATCAGTATAGCCCCTTTTTAGAAAGGCCTGAATCACCATCGGGAATGTCCATGCATTCCACTAGGACCCTTTCAGAACTAGATGTCATGCACCTTGTTGATCAGCTGCTGACAGCAAGAGGGATCCCTACCCTAGCTAAGGTTACACTCCCTACTGGAGGTAGCAATATTTCTCCAAAGACTCCAGGCTATTCTCCTCCTTCAACTTCTGTGCAAGCTTCAAAGCCCCTTGATCTGACATCTTCTTCAACGCCCAACTGCCTTAACTCTACTGGTGGACCTCACCGTGGTGTCAGAGCCATCCTTTTGGCTTCCGGTGCATTCAGCACAGAGTCTCTCTCAGGATTGTGGCTGTCCCATCAGCACCAGAACTCATGGCTCAGCACCTATTTTTTATACAGTGCCATCCATGGTCCTGGGAGTCTTCTTGGTGCATAGCCCTTCTGAGACTCCTTGCCTGGTTTGTCAGAGTGGGGTGTGACCCTAGTTCTGAGGTTGTCCTGCTCAGTTCAGGACTCCCATCCCTCTTCAGGTGGGTCAGCTTTCCAGGCAATGGAGAGGGCCCTTGCCTCAGTAGGTAAGCCTTTGGTGTTGGAACCATTAATCCCCTCTCTCTCTGAGCCGCAGCTGATAAAAGCCACAGTCATAGGACACCGGGTACAAGAGCCTCAGTTCACCCTTCCCCAGGGTGCTGCTGCTTCAGAGTCTTCCCCAGAAGGTCCCACTGAGGAAATGCACCATAAGAAATCATGCAAGAGGAAGCACGTAGACTCCCCTGAAGAGTCTTTAACCAAAGACCTAGATTACGATGAAGGGGAAGGGTCCCCATGGTCATCCCTTGAGGAGGTCTTCTTTGGAGACATTCTAGAAATATTGAAACACAGGGGTGGCTGGAAGCCCTCCAAACTCTCCTCTGAGGAGTTTGTGTTCCTGCAGGCTTTTTGTTGTCAGCCCCCTACCTCCTGGGTGACCCCACCTGCAGATGAGCTCATCCAGCTAGTCATGCAATGTGCTTGGAAACGTTCTGACACCATTGAATTGATCCCACAGGCCAGACAAAATCTTATCACCCCCTGAACAACACCCCCATTGGTCAAAGGGTCTTCCAGTAAATTCCATGGTGGTGGCAGCTGCTACTAGGAAAGAACTGGCCAAGGAGAGCCAGACTGTTCACCCACCTAACAAGGAGTCTCGGGTGGTGGACAGACTAGGGAAGTGAGTCTTTGCTTCATCAAACTTCGCAGTTAGGTCTTTGAACTATTTGGCACACTTCACCAGGCTCCAGAGAGACTTGATTACTGAACCCTCCAAAACCTTAGCAGGAGCAGTGTCTGATGAGGTCCGTGACAAGGTTGCTTCATAACCAGCTACCCTTGAATCCATTTCCAACTCCTCCATGCATGTGATCTCTCATGCCATGGAAGGAGCTGCCAGAGCAACGGGTTCATACATTGTCATGAGACGTCATGCCTGGATGCACCTTCTCAACTTTGCAGACCCCTTTAAGTCCTCCTTTCTGAATGTTCCAATAGAAGCCTCTCCATTATTTAGCCCTAAAGTTAAAGACACGTTGGCCAGGTGCAAGCAGGATGGCAAGACCCTTTCTGCCATGGGTGTATGTTTCTCCCCCCTCAGTGTTCCTACTCTAGAAACCAGAGGAGTGGAAAGATGTGGCACAAAAATCACAGGGTCCTTTTTGTGATGCATGTGGTGACTATACCCCTAGAGGCACAGGGGGTAACTCAAATGGAAGACACCCCTTTAGGGGCAGGATAGGTCCATGTAACCAGGGCTCCAGAGATTCACTCTCCAGACAGCTCTATCAGCAGTCCTGAATAGCGGCCCAATTGCTTTCCTCAGGAGGCAGTCGGGGGACGTTTCTCCTTGTACCATTCTGCCTGACAAACAGTATCAACAGATGCATGGGTACAACAGATTATCACCAGAGGATATCACATCCCATTCAATCTCTACCCCAGCCCTCCTTCCCAAATTCCTGACATTCCACCCAGTCAAATGGAAGCAGCAGCTCTACAGATTCAACAGCTGCTCCAAAAAAGAGAGTCATCCAACCAGTCCCACCAGACTGAATAGGATCCGGATTTTACTCAAGTGCCAAAAAAGACAGGGGACTGGAGACCAATCCTAGATGTCATCATATTAAACAAATTTGTTAAACAAAAGAAATTCTGGATGGTCACAGTTCAGTCTATCCTCCCCTCACTGGAAAAAAAACGACTGGATGTGCTCAAAAAATCTTCAGGATTCATATTACCATATAAAAATGCACAAGCATTCCAGAAGATACCTCCGCTTCCATCTAGGGACGAATCATTTTAAATTCTGAGTACTGTCCTTTGGACTCTCTACAGCCCCCAGAGTGTTCACCAAGTGTATTGCAATAGTAACAGCTCACTTGAGACTTCAAGGATTCCAAGTGTTTCCATATCTGGACGACTGTCTCCTCACTGCCCCCACCATGCATCTACTGGAAGAGACCCTTATGTATACTTTGAAAATAGCACAACACCTGGGAATATAAATAAACTGGAAGAAGTGCAAACTAACTCCATCCCAATCTCTAGAATTCATAGGTGTAGTCCTAGACATGAAAAATTGCCTAGCAGTTTTACCAGATCACAGGCTCCAAAGGATAAGATCCCAAGTTCAAATGATACTCTGTCAAGACCTATCCCTGGCTGGATCAGTACTTCAACTTCTAGGTTCTGTGGCAGTGTCAGTCACTACAGTATCTCTGGTGAGGTTCTACATGAGACTTATGCAATGGTTACTGCTAACCCAGTGGTCCCCCTTAAGACACCCTTTGTCCTTCCAAATCTGAATACCTCAGAGATGCAAACAGGACTTGACGTGGTGGATGAAGCCAGTCAGACAACAATGGTCTCGCCCCTTTTGCCCCCATCAGCCCAAGGCCACTGCAACCATGTATGCTTCCCTGATGGAGTGGGGGGACTATATCAGGGGAAAGACAGTCCAAGGCACTTGGTCAGTGACAGAGCCCTGATTGCATACCAGTGTCCTGGAACTGAGGGCATTGCTTCTAGCATTGCAAGCACTTCATTCCATCCTCCCATCTGGGACCATTGCAATTCAGTCAGACACCATGTCAAGTGGTCTGGTACATCAACAAGCAAGGGGGGACCAAATCCTACCCTCTGTGTCGACAAACCATGAGAATTTGGCAATGGGCGATAGCCTCCAACTGCTTTCTGATAGCAATGCACATTCCTGGAACCTCCAACGTGATTGCAGACAAGCTGAACAGATGCATTCTTCAGCCTCACAAGTGGTCCCTCAACCCTCTGATGGTGAAAATTTTCAACCGCTGGAACCAGCTTTGCTGCAACCTATTCACCTCCCCAATAAACGACAAATGCAGCAACTATTTTGCCCTAATCCCCTCACTGGGGGAGTCACCAACAGATGCTCTGGTCCATGATTGGCCCTCGGGTCGTCTATATGCCTCCCCTCCCCCCCATCTTAGAATTCTTGAGAAAACTCCTTCAGTTGCAAAGCAGAGTAATTCTCATCGCCCCCTATTGGCCTCGACAAGTTTGGTTCCCCTTTCTCTGGCCTCACCTCCTGGATCAACCATGGATTCTAGATTCCTCCCTGGAGTTGATCTCACACCCACAAGGATTGATTCACCTGAACATTCCCAGTCTCAAGCTGACAGCTTGGTTCCTGCACTTCCAGTGGTTGTCAGGCAGAGTAACCTCACTTCCCCAGTGCATAATATTCTTATGGCTTCTCATCAACCATCCACCAGAGGAACATATCTCAGCAAATGGAAAAGATTCCTCATATGGATAGAGAAAAGGAATTTAGACCCCTTTACAGCCCCTATTGCTGTGATTCTTGAATACCTAGCATACCTTCATGATTCAGGGGCTGCAGCCTCAACTATTCGAGTACACTTGGCTGCCATTTCGAATTTTCGTTATGAATTCCAAGAATCTTCCCTTATGTCCCACAGACTCTGCAAGACATTCTTAAAGGGTGTTATCCATATTAGGCCTCCTTTCAGAGAACCAATAGAACCTTGGGATCTTTCGTTAGTATTGCAATCACTAACAGGACCTCCCTTTGAACCTGCCTCAGATTGCGACCTAAAGTTCCTATCTTGGAAGTCACTGTTTTTAACAACCACCACATCAGCCAGATGCATATCAGAACTTCAAGCCGTGTGCATCAAACGCCCCTACATGACTTTTCATAAAGACAGAGTATCACTCTGAACTAATCCATCTTTCTTGCCCAAGGTCATTTCAGAACTATCGATTAACCAGACAATTGACCTACCATTATTTTTTCCTAACTATTCTAATAGAGGGGAATATTGTCTTCACTCATTAGACGTGCATAGACAACTATGTTTTTATCTAGACAGAACAAAACCTTTTCGGAAAAAAGACCAATTATTTGTAGCCTTTTCAGGATCCAGAATGGGGTGTCCCATCTCAAAAGTTACTTAAGCCAAATGGTTGAGAAATTGCATCACGTTCATTTATGACAAAAGTAATATCTCTCTGCCCCATAGAGACAGAGCTCATTCTACTAGATCAGTAGCCACTTCTTTGGCTTTTCATGCCAGAACCTCCTTGAATGACATTTGTGCAGCTGCAACTTGGGCCAACCCTCATACCTTCATCACTCATTACAAATTAGATTTGGCCTCCAGGGGAAGAGCATCCTTTGGTTCAGTGCTGCTCAGGAACATCCTTCCATAAGGGCCTCCCAGGAACAAAGGTAGCTGGGCACTCTGCCTCAATAGTAAGGAATGATTGAAGATTAACAACATCAGATAAAGAAGTTATGTCTTACCATAACATTCCATCTGTGTTGTTGATCTTCATTCATTCATTACATCCCACCCTCCTTCCCCTCCAAAGGGTCCTGGGGGATTGCATTGGGTCCTTTGGCTGGTTCAATAGGTTTATTCTGACTAGAGACAGCCTCTTCTTTGCTGATATCTGGCAAACTTGATCTGAGGTAACAGGGAGGAGGGCATTGTGGGCAAAATCTTAGCTTGAGAGTTTAGGGCTGGCACGAGCTTGGTAAAAGGCTGGCTTGGTTCCGAGGACAGAACCAATTCCCAATGGTAATGAATTAAATGAAGATCAACAACACAGATGGAACGTTATGGTAAGACAAAACTTATTTTTCTGTAACCTGGTAGTGGTCTCCATGGATGCTGGTTTGGGTTCTTAGTCCCCTTCTTACTGGCAAGGAGAGCAAAGTATGAGAAGAACATTTTACACTTCATCCTTGGCTTTTAGGACTTCTGAATATTAGACCCACATTATTGATTGTCTTGGGAACATTCTCAAATAATTAGAGAATATTGCATTAAAGATGCACATGAGGTCTTGATGGCAGAATTGGCTTCAGGACTCTGTACCCTCTCTAATAACTAGACTCTAGACAAATGTAACAAAAAGGTTCCCTCTTCATCTCTAGGCTTTAAAACTATTAACCATTAGACCTGCATTATTAAATATCAAAGGGATGTCCTCAAGCGGATGCTTCACCCACAAATTCATGATAAACCATGAACAGCAAAATTACTAGACTTTCACAGATGGTCTTTAAGTTGGGGAAAACATGCAAAAACTATAGTATTATGCAGTAGATGCTTGCAGTAGTAGTGCAACAAAAGGCTCCTTATAATAATACATTCCAGACTGAGAATCCAGGCCTTAACATATAGTGTTAAGGGGCAGCTGCTGGATGTCCTTCTGGATAATATCCTTTTGTTTGATCCCTCTTCACAAGAGATATTTAAGAAACCAGAAGAGAAGAGGAAGGCTTTGGAATCGATTAAGTAGTTGTTACACCCACTTACACCTAGGCACTGAAGGAAGTTTATTAATAAACAGTGGTTTGTCTACATAAAATAGACTAAAACTGGCCAGTTCAGGTAAAATAGTGCATTTGAGAAGAAGCAAGCTTAGGGAAGTAGCAGATGCAAAATCAGTTACATTAGGGGGCAAGGAGGCAAGTATCCTCCATCTCAGAATAGTAGTGGATAGTATTGACTTTGTCTTCAGAGACCTCTTTCACCTCCTCCTTCATTCCCACAACCCCCGTCTTACATTTTGACTTGGAGGCTTTCTCCCTTTGTAGTCAGTTAATTCAAATTGAGATGCAGGTGTGACAGATACAGAATTAAGGTGCATAAGAAAAGCTGTTGTTGAAATTCAGAAGTTCAAGACATTATCTAAATAAAGAAAGAAAGTGTAGGAAGATGTAGGGGATATAAAGGCTGGAGTAAGCTTAAAAGGGATACTGGTTGGCTAATAAAGAAGATAAGAGATCAGTTGTAATAGCAAAGAACAATCTACCAGCTTCAGGAGCATGACTCAGCAGATGACACAAAGCAACAACCAGGCTGCAAGCCAAAGGTAGAAAGATAAAAAAGTGCCAGCAACAACCTGTTCGCCAGTCTACAGGATATTAAAGGCAGATGAGTGCATCCAGCTGCTTCTAAAGGAAGAAAACCACACAGAAGCTGTACTGCCTTAGACACAGCCTATTTTGAAAGAGGAAGAAGAGTCCACTCTAAAAGAAATAAGAACAGCACTAAGGAAAATGAGGACTTAACTCTAACTCTCCCAGTGTGAAAACAGAAACTCAACAGAGAAGGCCAGTAGACTTTTGAGTTTATGGGTAAATGTCAGTAATTGGCTAGTAAGTGTACTGCCTGAATGCCAGGAAAAAGGAAATACAGAGAACCTGGAAAAGTATTCAGCTAAAAAAAGTGAGGAAGAACCACTGACTGGGGAAAGTTCTGCAGCTGTTCATCAAAAAGCAATGCAACCTCCAGGCATGACTTCAGTAACCTACAGGAAGATATAAGACAACTGCACACAGACATGATTAAAATAAATGAGACACTGATGGGAGTATATCAACACAAACAAAAAGCTGGAAGAATGGAAGAAGCTTAAAACAGATATTCAGATGAGGTAATAAAGCTGAAAAAATCAAAGGAAGAAATGAAGAAAAGGCTGGCTGAATATGAGACTGCTCAAGAACAGATGTTTCAAAAAATAACAGAATTAGAGGACAGAGCATGTAGGGAAGACCTGAGATTTTCAGCTATAACAGAGAAGCTGGAAGGAACAGACTGCATTAATTGTATGAAAGCACAGGTAAGCAACTGGACTTGTATTCCACAACAGGAGTTGTTAGTTGAAAGGGCACGTTGTGTGCATGCTCCAAACCTGACTATGAGAAAGCAGTCTAAACCTTTAATAGTAAAGAAGCAATCCTACCAGCAGAAGGAGTTGATTCTGATGAAATTGTGGCAGAAGATCAACATACTAAAAGTGGGAGACAGCAGAGTGCTTATGGAGAATGATTACTCATTGTACACCGGGCAGAAGAGGAGTAAATTCATTGCACTATTCAAGGAATGTCAAGATGCAGGTGTGAGATTCAAACTGCTGTACCCAGCTGTCTTCAAGGTATTCTTCCCTGGATGGGCAAAATCATTTTTTTGATGAAGTACATGCTAAGGAGAAAATACAAAAGTTTTCCCAACAAAAAGTGAGATGTGAAACAGAAGTATATTCTGCTTCTTGTTCTTCTGGTAGTAAAGACCACAGATAGACTGTACCTGTGAAACATTTTCCACTGTTTCAATGGAAAATGTTTGAGAGAAGGAAGGAAGCACAAGAGTTGACTAGAACAGAGAGTTTGTTGGAAATGAAGCAGAGACAGGATTAAGGATATGGAGATGAACAGTAATAAAACCAGTAACTTAATCTGGGATTACAATGCAATAATTATATTTGTGAAATATGACAGAAAAAAATCTGGAAATATTGGACTTTTTCAGAATCTGTTGGACTTTTGGGGGGGGCTGTAAAGTATATGCCCTAATTCATGTCATTAATGTTGGGAAAAATGCTTAGGGGAGGGGAAGATAAAGGATAAAGTTAACTGTAAGTAAAGAAAACTTTTTTATTAATACTATTTTTGTGGTGTATGGTTTTCTTTGCATGCTATAAAGTTTTTTCAGTTATTTGTAAGTGTAATGGGCATTGTAAATAGGTGCTTGTGTTCTTTTTTCCCCTTCCTGTCTCTCTGTCTTTCTTCTTGTTCATTTTTAAGAAATTTAAGTACTCCAATGCACAAAAAAGCCTGGTTAAAAGTGCATGAAAAAAGAAAAAATGAATGTGCTTTTTCTCATTCTTGCATGGGGGAATGACTGAATTAGGGGTCTTAGATTGATTTAGTAACATGTTTTAAGAAAAAGCAAGTAAATTAAAAAGAATATTGAATATTATGAGGTTTTTTCCTAGTAAATGAATGTATGCTTAGTAGAAATTCTGTATCTGGCCCTCATGTCTCCATGGAAACAGTCTGATAAAGAGGAATTAACTGTCTATCTCCACAGGGACATGAGAACCAATCTGATAAAGAAAAATTGGTTACAGTCTGGTGGGGAGTGATTTGCTGGGAAAAAAAAAGAAAAGAGAAACTGGCTAGGAGATAATCTCTGAAAGCATTCAGGGGTTTCCCAGCTGGGAAAGCTATAAAGATAAGATGAAATCAGTTAACACTTAGAAGCATGGGCTGCACCATGTGTCTTAACATGGATAACCTTTTAGGTTAACTTGAGTCTGAGTGTGGCTGTCAGTTTAGGACATTTGTTTCTATTAGGAGGGTAAAACTTTAATATTTGAAGATATACATAGTTTTGTGTGTTAGTATTAAATTAATAGGTTTTAGGGGGTATTGTCTTTTTTTTTATTTAAGGGCTTTCAATAAAACAAAACATTTTGTAAGATGTGACATAGGCTGAAATGGATATGACAAGAAACAAATATATAAAATTTCAACCTGCCAAATAGTGTATGCATGCAACACAAACTACTAACAAACTAGACATTTAACAAAAATGGTATTATCCATAAAATGTTGGAATAATAACTTTTTAATACAATGATGCTTTCTGTAATGTCTTTAAATGTCAATGGTCTCACATATTAATACAAAGAAGAAAGACCAGTGAACTATATTAAAACATGTAAAGTGCAAATAGTTATGTTACAGGAGACACACTTGGAAAGAACTGAACATGTAGTGAACTACATTAAAACATTTAGAGTGCAAATAGTTATGTTACAGGAGACACACTTGGAAAGAACTGGACATGTAAATTTGATAAAGAAAGGTTTTCAGGATAGTTATTCAGCAGAATATCTGCAACAAAGGAAAAGAGAAGTACTTATATTAATTACAAGAAGAGCTCCAATAGTGATAGAAGAGGAAGAAAAATAATAATGGCAGATTTGTAGTGCTAAGAGGCTACTACAAGGGAGGAGGATTACACTGGCATGTATTTATATTCCACCCTAAACTGCTATAATGGAACATAAACAAATTCTGGGAGAAATAATCAGTTTTCAGCAAGGAATATTATTTATAGGTGGGAATTGGAATTTGATTTGTAGCAGTGAAGATGTGTCTGGCTACCCAGAAGGGAAAGTATAACAAAGGAGGGTAGATTTTTGAAGAAATTTCTGAAAATATTTGCCATAGAAGATGTTTACATATTATTCCCTAAGATATAAAAACTGGGCTGGCTACACAGAATTTAAATTTTGCAGGAACATGTGCATTTAATCGAAGGTCTTGATACGTATCCAATAACTATTTCAGATCACGCGCCAGTAATAAGTAAAATAAAAACACAGGTTAATGAAATAAAAATGAGACACTGGTGCTTTCCCACCTCTCTGTTTAAAAGAGGAATTTAAAGAATGGGTAGTGGAGATTATTTAGGAGCTATTTAAGAGGACAGACATTACTTCTGAAAATATCACTATTGAGTGGGATAAAATTAATGTGGAATATAAAAGAAAAGGAGCCATGGTTAAGAAGTGACAAGAATTATTTAGAGGGACTGACAAGTATTGCAGAATAGGGGGAATCTCAGAACAAGAGGAGGATCAACTGCCAAATGCTAGGCAGAAAATAAAGGATCACCTCAATAGCATACACTTGTTTAGAATGATTGCTGTTAAGCAACTGTTTTTTGATGATAACACTAAAGCACAAAAACTTTTAGCACAGAGACTCGGGCAGCAGAAAGTAGAAAGGGCTGTCACCAAGCTTAGGGAGTCTATAACAAGGAAGGTAACAAGAGATCCTATAGAGGTATTAGAAATATTTAGGAAATTCTATGAAAGTCTGCATAAAGCAGAGAAATGTGGAAATCAAGAAAAGATACAAATGGAAATGATTATGGAATAATTAAATATGCCAAGGTTAGAGGTAGATGAGGCTCAATTACTAATGGTTAGGATAGGAGCAGATGACAGAAAAATTGTGATGCATAACCAATCTACAGGAAAGTCCCCAGAAATAGATGGTATTCCTGTGGGAGTTTGGAAACTAGGAGGGAAAAACTGAAAAAGATCTGGAAGGTTTTGTTTAACAGTATTTTAAGAGCCATATCAACATCCTGGAAAAAAGCTGTGGTAGCTGTAATACCTAAAGAGGATAAAGATCCGCCAGATCCAGCTTCATACAGGCCTATTTCAATACTAAACCAATTATAAAGTGTTCATCTTTATCATGGCTAAAATAATAGTAAAAGTAATGTAAAAATTGATCTATATGGATCAGTGTGGTTTTGTGGAGAGGAGACGAACATTTGACGACATTAAAAGAACATTGATCCAGAATGTAAGAAAATACCATTGCTTTTGGCAGGTCTTGATTGCAGAGAAAGCATTTGACAGAGTCAGCTGGGACTTTATGAGCAGGACAATGGAAGCTGTTGCATTTCCAGAAAAATATATGGTTGATTAGGAGAATATATGAGAGATGGGAGGAAAACATTAAAGTGGGTGGGGTCCTCTCTGATAATTTCTGCTTGACCAGAGGAACTAGGCAGAGGTGTCCTCTTTCCCTTTTGTTATTTGCATTATATTTAGAACCATTGACAGAGAAAATAAGGGACTCAGACATTCAAGGATATAAGTGCTATGGAAGTCAAGAAAAGCTGTCTGTATTTGCAGATTATATTATTTTATACCTGACAAAATCAGAAAGACACATTGATACAGTGTTGTGGAACACTTTGAGACAGTTTCAAATCTTTTTCAGGATACAAAATTAATGAAGCTAAAACAAAGGCAATAGTGATAAATTATGGACCACATATGAATTTGTTCAGCAATATCCATATTTATGGGGACATGATCAAATTAAGTATTTAAGAGTATAGATTAAAATCATTCTAGTGTGTGGCAGCTAAGGATATGTGGGAAGAGACTAAACAAAAGATAATACAAAAACTGAGAAAATGGAAGCTCTGATATATGGATATGGATAGTAATATACAAGCAGTTAAAAATGTTTTTAGTCCCATTAATGTTATACACAGGTCAGGCATATTTTTTATCAACCAGAAGAGAAGTTGTGGATAACAATTAATAAAGAGCTGAAGGACTTTATCTGGGAGGGGAAGATGTCAGGAGTCAAGTGGGATAAGCTGATTCTTCCAGTAGAAGAGGGAGGAGTGGGATTACCTGATTTGAATGGGGTATTTCAGAGCTACACTGTTAAGACTCTTATACATCGCACAAGCAGAAAACTATAATTCAAAGTAGAAAGAGTTGATGATGAAACATAAGCTCAAGAAACCAGGAGAGACTGGGATTTTGGATACATCCCTTTAAAGAGAATAACAATAATCATACAGAATATTATATCTATAAAGTAGCAGAAAGTATCCTAAGAACTAAGCCAGCATGAGAGTGGAGAAAGGAGATTCTGCTGATAGGTATGACTGCAATTAGGGATATAGACAATAGGCAAGAGGTGGCTGGAATTTATTGCAGAAAACTGGCAAAGGAACCAAGGTATTGGGAGGAAATAACTAGAGAGGGAAAGATGATACAATGGGAAGACTCCAAGAATTTATTTGCCTTCCCTATCAAGGTTTGATATCAGAGTATAGGCAAAGAGAAAGAAATATGGGGGTCCTAAAATAAAGACCAGTATTGGTAGAGTTTTAGTAGAATTTAGAACAGAAGCTTTCATTAAAATGGAATAACTGGGGTGGAGCCTAAATGACCAACTGGTAACAGCTTTTTTTTTCAGCTCCACATCAGTTACTAAGAAACAGGGAAATTATTTAAAATTCTATTTTCAGCTCTTTAAAAGTTATACAAACTGTTTGAGAATCTGTAATCTACTAGATTTTCAACTTTGGAGCTTTTTCTTAAAGAATTTCCTGTCAAAATTATTGATTATACAACTGAGCAGAGATGGGCAACTCAAAATCTTCACATGCTGATTCCTCACTAAGAAAAGTGATCCAGTCTATATCTATCACTCTCCAGGAATTATCCTTAAAACTGGATAGATTCACTGACAACCTTGAAAAGTTAAAGATAAACTGTCAACAACAAACTGATGTTCTGAAGGAAATCCTCCATCAACAACAATCCAAAATTCTGGACATTGAAACTTCACTGAATGACATAGATAAAAGGCTTAAGGAAGATGAATCCCACTGTGAGTCCATTCTGCAACAAAATAACTGGCTGATAAATACAGTAGATGATGTTGAAAATAAGGAGAAGAAAACAAATTTTAGAATCTTTGGTCTCCCAGAAAAAAAACAGAAGGAGAAGATATTATTTCCTTCCTGAATTCCTGGCTGCTTGAATTTTTGGACTTAAAAGGTGGTTTGTCCTATGGGATTGAAAGAGTGCATAGAGCCATTGGGAAACCTATTACTTCATCTCCTAATGCTTCCCCAAGATCCATAGTCATAAAGCTCCTATCCTTCTTAGACAAATAACTTGTACTAAAAACAGCTTGGAGAAAAAGTCCCTTGTCATTAAAAGGAAACCAAATAAGGTTTGATAATGATTACTCCACAAGAGTCCTGACAATGAGGAAAATCTCTTCACCACTGGTAAGACTATTAAAGCAAAATAAAATTAAGGCACAATTAGTCTATCCAGCCAAAATCAAAATCTTTCATCAGAATGAGATGAGATCTTTCAACAATATTGAAGAAGCTGTTTCTTTCATCCAAAACCAAAACATTATTACAATCCCAGAAGGCATGGACTGATTACCATCTACAACCCTTAAAAGATCATCTGAGAAAAATAATTAGATGGATGTAAGAAGGAAGAAAATGAAGACTGGTTCTAAAAATACTGGACTTCCCAGTTCTCTCAAACATCAAACTAAATCATATAACAACAAACAGAAAGAAAAAACTGGTGGAAGACCAGAAATAAATCCAGAAAATGACAAGGATTCCACACCAATAAAATTTATTGTGATCTGTCTGTCTTAGCGCCTCAGCCACAACAGCCTTCACTGAGTACACAATTAATGAAAACACACTCCTATATATATATATATATATATATATATATATATATATATTAAGTAATCATTCAATTAAATTCAATTAAAGACATGATAAAAACTAATTAGCATGAAATTTAAAGTAAACTTCTCCAATTTACTTCTCTGCTTAAACCCATTGGTGACAATGTATTAAATTTAAGTATAAATACAGTTTCTTTATAAAGTAAAATACTTTTAAGTAATCTTTCATCCCCCTTCTTAATAAACACTTGTTCTAGAATGGTTGCTTGCAGTAAATTAGCATTACCATTATGCTTTTCCATAAAATGCAGTGCTAAAGGACTTTCTAAAGTTCCCCTTTTAATGTCCTGAATATGTTCCTGCAGCCTAATTCTAAATTTTCTTTTCGTTTCCCCAATATAGAAAAGGTCACAGGGACACTTAAGGCAATAAATCACGCCCATTGTATGGCATGTAAAACAACTATGTGGTTTAAATATTCTTCCATTAATCTAGGAAAATTGGGTCTAATAAAAGAACACACATGACAATTATAACATGCTATAGTACCACAAATTGATAAAGAAAGACCAGGTCTCATCGCTGGAGAGACATAATACGCTTTGACTAATTTATCCCCCAGATTCTGTCCTCTCTTATAAGCTAAATAGGGAACATCAGAAATAAGTTTGTATAAAAATTCATCTTGTAACAAAAATTTCCAATAATATTTGATAAGGTCCCAAATTTCAGCACTTAATAAATTAAAAGTAGTCACAAAAAAGATTTTTTGTTGTTTAATTGCCCTCCTTGTTACTTTAGTCCTGGAATTAATATTATTAACTTCTGTAATTTTGTTTCTGCTGTTAATTTCCCTATTCAAATTTAACTGTATTCATTTATCAATTGATTCACAAATTACATTTTTACTATAGCCCCTCTGTAGGAACATATTTATTGATTTGTTAATTTGTTTCTCCAAATCTAAACCATCATTACAAAGCCTGGATAACCTAATAATTTCCCCATAGGGTAAAGATTTCAATTTATGGGACGGATGACAACTAGTCCCAAATAAGTATTGGTTACCATCTACAAATTTCCGATGGATTGTGGTAGTGATAAGACCATCTTTCCCTCCTGATAAGTGAATGTCCAAAAAGTTAACCTCCATTCCACATTGTAAGCCATCATATTTTATATTATATATATTATCATTTATTTCTGAAAAAATGGTGGATACTGCATTTAGTCCCCCATTACATAAAAAGATCAAATCATCAATGTAACAAAAGTAAAACAAGACATGTTGTTGTACAAATGTATTAGTGTAAATATAGTCCAACTCAAATTTGGCCATAAACAGATTGGCATACATGGGGGCAAAAGGTGCCCCCATAGCCGTACCTTTTAACTGATGGTAGACCCCCTCATTGAAACTGAAAAAATTATTCAGTAAACAAAAATAAGTTAAATCAATAATATAATGTGAAGTAGGACTATCTCCAAGAAAATAATGCAACACTTGCACTCCATCACTATGGCTAATATTCGTATATAGACTAACTACATCCAAGGTAACCCAAAACATGTTTTCCATCCAAGATATCTTAGATATTTTCTCAATAAAGTCAAAGGAATCTTTAATATAGGAATCATTTTTTTCTACAAAAGGTAACAGATGACCATGTATCACAATACCTATATTCTGTAAAAAATAATTAACAGCAGAAACAATAGGGCATCCAGGAGGATTCATAAATTTTTTATGTAGTTTAGGAAGGCAATAAAAAGTAGCTAATTGACAATTTTCCACATTAAATTTGGTATCAAGATATTTTTGGGAAAAATAGCCCAAGCGTGTACACCCTTCTCAATTAATAATGTAAATTCTTTCATAGCATTCAAATATGTTACAACTTCACATACTTCATAAGTTGAAACATTGTTTAAATGTTGCATACACATATTATAATATTGAGTGTAGTGGAGCAATACAATTTTGTTACCTTTATCAGAAGGCTTAACAATTAAATCGCTTCTGTTCATAAGACTTTTTAAAGCAAGCCATTCATTTTTAGTCATATTATAACGCCAAGAACTTTTATGACATGTCAGCAAGTTCA
Source organism: Protopterus annectens (assembly GCF_019279795.1). Taxonomy (NCBI): domain Eukaryota; kingdom Metazoa; phylum Chordata; order Ceratodontiformes; family Protopteridae; genus Protopterus; species Protopterus annectens. The sequence goes on along the minus strand of NC_056744.1, from coordinate 1,643,129,645 downwards.
TGTATAGAGAAATTCACCATTTCTGAAAATTGTATTACAGTGTTATTAGTATAAGGAGGTATAAATTTGCTCCTGAAATCAATACCCGTAGTATTCAGCAAAGTATAGGCATTAGGAGAAGTAGAAATATCAAAGTCATCAGATAAACAGGAGAAGAAACTATCATCATTGCTAGCAGTTTCAAAACTACATTCAAAGTTATGTTTAATCAACCGCTCATCCCCTTGTGCAAAAAAAATTTCAAATGCAATTTTCTAACTAGTTTAAAAATTTCTTGTTTGATTAGATAAAGCCTAGGTGTGACAGTAGGTACAAATTTTAAACCCAAATGGAGAACAGCTATCTCCTCATCCGTTAAGATACATCCAGATAAATTAACTACATTAGGAACATTTGCAGATGTAAAAATAATGTTAGTGTTATTCAATTCAGTTCCATCTACCTCGTTTAAAGGTTTGTTTAGATTGTCCCTCACCCCCCAGAGAATTGAGACCAGTTCCTTTTTTCTTGTTTCCTCTTTTAATGTTTTTTTCGTTCTGACGAAAGCGTTGTTGATGGGCTTCAGGTTCTTGTGCAACAGGTAATGGGGGAAAGTCATGTGTTTCACCCTCCAAATCAGTAGTGAAACCTATACCATTGGAGGAAGCAAAAAAAACAGACAATTGTTTTTTATTGTTTCTTTTCCCCATCTGTCCTGGACGAAAACTTTGTTTCTCCAAAGAAAGGCCTGCCCATTTCCGTAATCACAGATGTCTTGTTTGATTTTATGTAACTTGAGATGAACTTGTTCATTTTTAAATTTATTTAATTTCTCTTTCAAATTTTTGAAAATGTCATTAATTTTAGAGTCACCTACTTGATTCAATAATTTCAAATGCATCTCATTAAGTTCATTTTTTAATTTCATGTGCAGTAACTTCTCCCTTTCTACTAAAATATTGACCCATTCCATGGCACAAGTGTGTGCCGCAGCTAACCAACGATCTTTAAGCACTAAATCATTATTATCTGATGTGTCAAAGGGAGTTGCTGGGCTTTTAAAAGCCCTTAATCCTCGAGGGGCAATATTTAGTTCTGTATATCTAATAAGTCCCAGGAGATTGAAATGGCAATGAGTTTCTCGAAAAATAAATTTTTCGAAACTATCCACATTGTCCTGTATCTCTTGGGGAAATGAACCAAAATAATTTCCACCAATAGCCCCAAATGGATTATGATATCTCTGCTTTCTATCTTCCATGAATTTAAATGTGAAATCAGCAGAGATAGACTCACCATTTGATAGCGGTTGAGCAATTTTTGGAACACCAGTCATTCCGGTAGAATGGGTAGATGGGGACCAGGTGGAACAGTCATCACATTAGGAACATGAGAAACAGATTGAGAAACAGGAACTGAAGAACCACGGACAACAAAATTGTCCATAGTTTTCTGCAAAACCATACCCAATACACCTAAAATTCCAGAACCGCCAGGAACCGGTGGGGTAGCGGTAGCATTCGTAATAGTCATTGAGTCTTCTTGAAAGACCCTGGGAATGTTTAGCAAGGAATCCAAATCCATAAATCCAATAACAACAAACAGAAAGAAAAAACTGGTGGAAGACCAGAAATAAATCCAGAAAACGACAAGGATTCCACACCGATAAAATTTATTCTGATCTGTCTGTCTTAGCGCCTCAGCCACAACAGCCTTCACCGAGTACAAAATTAATGAAAACACACTCCCATATATATATATATATATATATATATATATATATTAAGTAATCATTCAATTAAATACAATTAAAGACATGATAAAAACTAATTAGCATGAAATTTAAAGTAAACTTCTCTAATTTACTTCTCTGTTTAAACCCATTGGTGACAATGCATTAAATTTAAGTATAAATACAGTTTCTTTATAAAGTAAAATACTTTTAAGTAATCTTTCATCCCCCTTCTTAATAAACACTAATTTTGTACTCGTTGAAGGCTGTTGTGGCCAAGGCGCTAAGACAGACAGATCACAATAAATTTTATCAGTGTGGAATCCTTGTTTTCTGGATCAAACTAAATCATAAATGTTCATGAAAATTTAAAGGAAGTATGTATCATTACTTTATTTGTTTGTGAACACTTCTTCATCTATCTTATCAGTGAAAATTGAAATTTAAAATTAATATTACTTTACTCTTATCTAGATACAATGGCTAAGAATGCTTAAGATGTATAGTTAGTTAGATCCTGCATGCACACATTTACTTTCCCTCTTGAATTTAACTGTTCTCTTTCTTTTTTTTTTAAAAAAAAGTTAAATGTTAGCTGTTTATTTGGGAATCTGATATGTGAAATGTCAGAACTTTGTTCTGTGTATGTTTTACAAAGAAATACTTGTTATATGAGTTTGTTTTAAGTTATCTTGTCACAATATGGTTCAAGCATGACATAGTTTCTCTTCCCTTGTATTTATCCCAGCCTAGCGTTTCAGCATTCTAAACTGTCATTTTTTGTTTCTCTTCACGAAATACTAGCCTCGAGTGTTACTATGAATTGAGAAGCAGTTTTCCCTTCACTCAAATGCACTCGTGGTTGTTTTATATGCTAAGCTTTGTCTAATGTAAGTGAAGCTCACTTTGACTGCATTTCGAGTGCTGTAGTGAGTCTTCGTGTATTTGTTAATTGGTGCTAGTGGAACTGACGTGCAGTGTGCATTGGTTTACTTGTCTTGTTGCTTCAGCAGTAGATATTTAAAATGCGAGATACATAAAAGATACTTGCTTGAAATAATGGTAGTTAAAGGAAATGCTGAACTGCTACTGAGTTAAAAACCCATTAACATTTGGTTTCCATAGTAACCAGGGTGGTGCTATGCAAATTACGATGATCTCATTGCTGCAATCTGAAGTTCTTCGAGTGTTCGAAGAAATAGGCCAGATAAATAAGCAGCTTGGTCCCCCATAACATCGTTCACATAATCAAACACATTAGTACCTTTGTTTTATCCATAACACTTGCTTTAAACAGTTAATGGAAGCACCTGCACAAATTGAATAAAAACTCCTGTTGAACAGCTGATCGCTTATAACCTCAATTGCTTGTAAATATTGATCACCTATGGCAAACACAGCTTCAGAATAGTAAACACCCTACTATCACCTTTGCTCTTAGTTTGGTAAAGACAGAACTTTTCCATTTCTGTTATTAATGGATATATATTAATGTATTAATTATTTGAAGACTCATTGAAATCCTGTTAAGGCATACTAGTCCACAAAAAATGACTGAGGATCAACAGAGTAGCAACAGAATTTTACTGTAAAGAGCTCAAACTTTCAACTTAATGTATTAGAAATGTTAAGGGCAAATGCTAGGAGATATAAGGTGAAATTGTTTCATTTCATTAAAAAGAGGTTGAGGGGGAAAAGGAAAGAGAAAATGATAAGGAAAAAGTAAGTATATATATATATATATATATATATATATATATATATATAAATAGACTCTTGATAGCAGAGATATGATATTTAAACTTTATGGAAATACAAAACTTCCTTTGTGCCAAGTCAAATTTGCAGAGTTCAGAAGACTTAAACCCACTAATACGATGTAAAAGTAAAAATGGGTTTATACTCTCATACAGAACAATAATTGATTAATTCAGTTTTTTTGGTTTGTCATCATATTCATAGTAATCACATAGTTACACACTAATATTTATAATTGTAATGCTGTTCATTTGTTGGAAAATAGCAGGATGAATGGGAAAGCTGTTTACAGGACAGTATTAACTAAAGGGCATTTAGTAGGGAGAAAATAGCAATCTGAAATAACTTTGCAGACTGGCTGTCACATACAAAAATTTCCTTGAGTAAGAAATAGACTCTTTTATTTAAACATGTTTGAAACTGCTTAATTCACCAAGTTTCATCTCATAAAGGTGAAGACAATTTGAATGCGGATGAAGTACTGAGGCATTTATATATATCAGTACATATTTTATTAGGAACCAAAATGGTGATTTGTTAATTAATGCTGACATTTCTCCATGGCTATCTGAAACTCATTGAATGTTGGGACAGATAGAAAACATTTGAGCAGTTTCTTTTCCCTTAACCATCACTATTTGCACAGTTTCTTTTCCCTTAACCATCACCATTTGCAAGTGTACATTCTAATTTCCTATATCTTTGTTCATGATTATAGTATTGTAATACTGTTACTCATTAGTAGCAGAGGGGTAATATGGGAAATTATTATATAGAGAAGTACCATTTATAAAACACCTCGTAATAAGGGAAGTGATTTAGTTAAATTAATTATATATATTATTTGTCACTATAAAGATTTAAGTGCTGATCTACTGATTCATTTTAGTCAATACTGATATTGTTTACTCATCTTTAATTCTAACAGAAGTACTCATGTAACCAATTGCTTTTGAATTCTTCCTTTTGATAAGTCTACTTATGCATACCCATTCTCAAACTATTAATCCTTTGATTCTGTAACTATCCATACAGTAATGAGAATATATTACCTTTCAATTAAACAATGGTTTATTAGTGAAATTTTAAACACTGATTATAATCAAGTTATATATTCCACCAATATATTGTTGTTCTCTCACACCAATTAACCTATAGAATTTTCATAAAACACATACTCTGGAGCCTCAAGTTGGGAAATTTTGTTCAAATTTTTGGAATGATGGTTAATCTGACTGGACATCTTTATTCTGTCAGATTAGGAATGATCTACATTCCATGTCAGTTAATGGATTTACTGAAGTTTAAACACTTTGTTTTAAATTATTTTCTTTTATCAGGCCTCAATCTAATATTAAATTGTATTTTTAATGAGAATTAGCACTTTGTCATCAAAATATAATTTTCCAAGAAGGATGCACAAGATTTAAATATCATAAATATTTGTTATCATATCATACTAACATTCTACACCTTTAGCAAATAAGATGGATTTGACCTTTCTTTCTCTAAATGTTAATGGCTTAAATAGTCCAGGGAAAAGATTCAGTCTACTAAAATACTTGAAATTAAGCAAAGCACAAGTAATATTTTTACAAGAAACCCACTTCAAAATAAATGATAGCTTTAATTGGAACCCAAACAAATACCTAAAATTATCAATTTCTTCATACACCAAAAAAACTAGAGGAGTTCTAACATTGTGGAAGAGAAACATTATCTCGCCTCAAATTATCTATAATTATGAAGATAAGGAAGAACTTTTGTCAATTATAATTTAGAAACAGAATTTGGACATTGGTTAATACCTATTGGTTTCCTGGAACTGGGGTAACAACAATAAAAAAAACACTTAGAACTTATTATTAAAAATACTAAGCGTAGTCTAATTCTAGGAGGAGACTTCAACTGTTCACTTAATGGATCAGAAACCACTAAAAAGAGACCTTTTTGTATTCCCTCTATAGGGAAGATAATTTACAGTTATATGATTTATTTTATCTTAAAAATGACAATTCACTAGAATTTTCTCACTGTGATTTTAGGTACAAGACCCAAACCAGAATTGATAAAATGTTTATATCCCAAGATCTAAAAACAAAAATATCACACTTTACAATAATCCCATGTCCAAAGTCTGATCACAATGCACCTATTTTCAATCTTCAAATGGTTTAAGAAGCTGTCTTTCACTAAAAGAATACCAGCTTATATTACTAAATTGAAACAGTTCAAACCTTGGTTAGACTCAGAAATATAATTTTTTTCTAGATACAAATCTAACCAGTAAGGTAAATGTAGTAAACCTCTGGGACTCATTGAAAGCTTATCTATATGGCAAAATTGTTACATTGTTTAATAATAAAATGAAGGAATGGAAGTCTGAATTATCTAATATACAAAACTAATTGTATTAATTAACAAAGATAATACAAGAATCCTTTCACATAAGGAAAAGGAAATTAAATCTTTAAATAAAAAATATAATGACATTCTAACCCACAAAACCAATTTGGCCCTAGAAAAATGAAAACTAAATTATTTCTCTGTATCTCCAAAATATATGCGTAATCTAGCATTGAGAGTAAAAAGAAATTCCATTGAAAATAATATTGTGAGTGTGATTCATGAAGGGAGGAATAATAAAAAAAGTTTCTGATATAAGTGATATGTTGGATGCTTTTAAATATCACTTCTCAGAACAGTACAAAAATAAAGATTCTCAACATGTTATCTCAAACCACAGCCTGGACTTTTCCAAATTAAAAAACCTACCAGAGAATTTAATTAATGAGATTCAGAAACAAATCTCTCTAAAGGAAATTAATGAAAAAATTAAAAAAAGCAAAAATAATAAATCACCAGGTATAGATGGTATTATTAATGAAGTATATAAGCTTTTACCATCCTCTGCTGTAGCAGTCTTACATAAAGCTCTGAATGAATCATACTTACAAGGTATAATTCCACCTTCGTGGAGATACTCATTAATTACTCCTATACTAAAAGAAAATAAAGATTCTCATTTGTTCAAATCATATATGTTAATTTCTCTGATTAATAATGACTGCAAAATATTAATGTCTATTCTAGTTAACAAATTTAAGAAATCATTAACTCATTTCATCACTGAAGACCAAATGTGATTTATTTATAATAGACATACTCAAGACAATATTCAAAGAATTCTAACTACCATAGATATCTTAAACAGAGACAATCAAGAAGCTCTTATAATCACTTTTGATATTGAAAAGGCCTTTGATTCATTAAATTGGAAATATCTCTTTAAAATTCTTGAATTATACATATTCCTTATTCAATTTATTACTTTTATAAAAATATTTATAATAACAATTTAGCCTATGTAAAATTAGGACCATTTATGTCGGAATTTATCAAAATTACTAAAGGTACCAAACAAGGATGTCCAATGTCTCCAATTTTATTCGCTTTAGCAATAGAACCCCTCTCTTTGGCAATACATTCTGATCCCCAATTTATAGGCTTAAATATAAATAATCAATTTAACTCCAAGATAATGCTATTGACAGACGATATCTTACTTTAATAAACTCAGAAGAATCCCTACAAGAATTAGATTTATTAGCTGAAAGATTTTACTGTATTTCTGATCTAAAAATCAGCAGCTCTAAATCTAATCACATACTTTTAAATAAAAAAAATTCAATGACAATACTAATTTGACTACTAATTAAATAAGTTTCTTCTCTGAAGTACTTAGGGATTGACTTATGTGAAAATATTGACCTTACTTTAAGCACAAACTATAAAAACATTATAAACATATTAAAAACTTTCATAGAGAAATAGAATAAATTGCATTTAAAATTTGAAGATAGGTTACAATTAATTAAAATGATTTTGCTACCAAAAATAAATTACATTGCTCTCTCTATTCCTATGTCACCCAGTAAAAGTGTTTTAAAAGAAAGAAATAATTTTCTTAAAATTTTTGTGGTGTCTAAAAAAGAACAGAATAGCTTTATCAAACCATATTAGACCATGGGAACTTACAGGAATACATTTTCCAGATCTAGAATCTTATATTAAAGCCTCTAACCTTAAAACAATATTAAATTGGATGGATCCAAAATATTCTTCAGCATGGAAATCACTACATGCAACTATTATCCGAAATGAAAATAAATTAATAAAATAATTACAATTAAGCAAACTAAGTAACAAACTTTGATATGTACTCTGTGTTAATATACAATATAATACTACTAAACTCACTAATCTAAATTATTTAAACCATATTTATAATATTTCCAGCTTCTATTCCCCTTTAAAACTACAAAAAACTTTTTGATAATATTAGTGTAAATACTCTCGGTAATTGGGACTTGAAAAAAAATTACATGCTGGTATCAATGCACAAAAAACCTAGTTGCCTTAGATGCACAAAATTTGATTAGAATGTTTGATCTGCCAACAGCAGACTGGCTAGTTCTCAATAGTCTACTTCCATTCACTCAAGATCTATGCAGAACAATACAGAATTATTCTTTGCCCAAATTTATAATTCTTATGTATGAAATACTATGTGGTGCATTTAATTGGAAAAACCTAATCTCAAAACTTTATAAAATCGTTATTAATTATAAAACTATTCCTAATCAGAAATTTTGGAATTTTGTTACTACAGACTGTACATTGTTCCTATCTCCTGAGAATAAATCTAATTTTTTACACTCTCTTAAATTAACTTCTAATTTACAAGTATGGAAGATTTTCTCCTGGAAATTTCTGCATAGAGCTTTTTATACTCCTAGTAAAATTGCTAAATGTAATTCCTCTAAGCAGGTAATATGCTGGAGATGTTCTTTAAAATGCAAGGCTGATTGGTTTCATATCTTTTATGATTGTTCTCACATCAAGAAATTTTGGAGTGATATCGAAAATTTTCTTCAAGCTATCCTTACTGATTCCTTTATCTTATCAAAACCTTTAATTTTTGAGTGTAAATTAATCTATTACAATGAATAACAAAATAAATATCTTCTTTGGACAATCCTGGCAGTAGCCAAAATGTATTACAAGAAGATGGAAATCACCCTCCATTCCAACCATACAAGACTTCATGATCCTAGTGGATGAAGTAGTGTCAATGGAAATAAAAGTTAAAGAATCAAGAATATATCCCAGAAAATGGACTAATAATCCTTAATGAAAGTTCCATCTCTTATTAAGTCACTGAATCCAGATATGTCTTCACCTAATTAATCATATTGGAAGCATGAATTATTGAATATTGTATAACCTTCTTTATATGTTTATATTATCTGCTGTTCCCTTCAATTTTGTACTTGAGGCCTTTGTAAATTCTGTACGTAGTTTATCATAATTTAAGTGGAAAACATGTTTTTTCTTTTCTTTTTCTCTCTATTGTTATTGGAAAATTGAATAAAACATTTTGAGTAAAAAAATGGAATAACTAGTAGAACATATAAAACATTGCATGGTAGCTATAAGAATCAGTCAGAGGAGGTTAGAAAGGATTGAGAAAAGAGACTGGATAAGCAATTCACAAAGAAACACTGGGAGGATATATGTATGTTTCCCAAATATGCAACAAAATCTAGGAGGTTTAGAATTTTTGCTTGGAAATGTTTACATAGATATTTTTGCACCCCAAGTGGACTTTCACTAAAAGAATACCAGCTTATATTACTAAATTGAAACAGTTCAAACCTTGGTTAGACTCAGAAATATAATTTTTTTCTAGATACAAATCTAACCAGTAAGGTAAATGTAGTAAACCTCTGGGACTCATTGAAAGCTTATCTATATGGCAAAATTGTTACATTGTTTAATAATAAAATGAAGGAATGGAAGTCTGAATTATCTAATATACAAAACTAATTGTATTAATTAACAAAGATAATACAAGAATCCTTTCACATAAGGAAAAGGAAATTAAATCTTTAAATAAAAAATATAATGACATTCTAACCCACAAAACCAATTTGGCCCTAGAAAAATGAAAACTAAATTATTTCTCTGTATCTCCAAAATATATGCGTAATCTAGCATTGAGAGTAAAAAGAAATTCCATTGAAAATAATATTGTGAGTGTGATTCATGAAGGGAGGAATAATAAAAAAAGTTTCTGATATAAGTGATATGTTGGATGCTTTTAAATATCACTTCTCAGAACAGTACAAAAATAAAGATTCTCAACATGTTATCTCAAACCACAGCCTGGACTTTTCCAAATTAAAAAACCTACCAGAGAATTTAATTAATGAGATTCAGAAACAAATCTCTCTAAAGGAAATTAATGAAAAAATTAAAAAAAGCAAAAATAATAAATCACCAGGTATAGATGGTATTATTAATGAAGTATATAAGCTTTTACCATCCTCTGCTGTAGCAGTCTTACATAAAGCTCTGAATGAATCATACTTACAAGGTATAATTCCACCTTCGTGGAGATACTCATTAATTACTCCTATACTAAAAGAAAATAAAGATTCTCATTTGTTCAAATCATATATGTTAATTTCTCTGATTAATAATGACTGCAAAATATTAATGTCTATTCTAGTTAACAAATTTAAGAAATCATTAACTCATTTCATCACTGAAGACCAAATGTGATTTATTTATAATAGACATACTCAAGACAATATTCAAAGAATTCTAACTACCATAGATATCTTAAACAGAGACAATCAAGAAGCTCTTATAATCACTTTTGATATTGAAAAGGCCTTTGATTCATTAAATTGGAAATATCTCTTTAAAATTCTTGAATTATACAAATTCCCTATTCAATGTATTACTTTTATAAAAAATATTTATAATAACAATTTAGCCTATGTAAAATTAGGACCATTTATGTCGGAATTTATCAAAATTACTAAAGGTACCAAACAAGGATGTCCAATGTCTCCAATTTTATTCACTTTAGCAATAGAACCCCTCTCTTTGGCAATACATTCTGATCCCCAATTTATAGGCTTAAATATAAATAATCAATTTAACTCCAAGATAATGCTATTCACAGACGATATCTTACTTTAATAAACTCAGAAGAATCCCTACAAGAATTAGATTTATTAGCTGAAAGATTTTACTGTATTTCTGATCTAAAAATCAGCAGCTCTAAATCTAATCACATACTTTTAAATAAAAAAAATTCAATGACAATACTAATTTGACTACTAATTAAATAAGTTTCTTCTCTGAAGTACTTAGGGATTGACTTATGTGAAAATATTGACCTTACTTTAAGCACAAACTATAAAAACATTATAAACATATTAAAAACTTTCATAGAGAAATAGAATAAATTGCATTTAAAATTTGAAGATAGGTTACAATTAATTAAAATGATTTTGCTACCAAAAATAAATTACATTGCTCTCTCTATTCCTATGTCACCCAGTAAAAGTGTTTTAAAAGAAAGAAATAATTTTCTTAAAATTTTTGTGGTGTCTAAAAAAGCACAGAATAGCTTTATCAAACCATATTAGACCATGGGAACTTACAGGAATACATTTTCCAGATCTAGAATCTTATATTAAAGCCTCTAACCTTAAAACAATATTAAATTGGATGGATCCAAAATATTCTTCAGCATGGAAATCACTACATGCAACTATTATCCGAAATGAAAATAAATTAATAAAATAATTACAATTAAGCAAACTAAGTAACAAACTTTGATATGTACTCTGTGTTAATATACAATATAATACTACTAAACTCACTAATCTAAATTATTTAAACCATATTTATAATATTTCCAGCTTCTATTCCCCTTTAAAACTACAAAAAACTTTTTGATAATATTAGTGTAAATACTCGGTAATTGGGACTTGAAAAAAAATTACATGCTGGTATCAATGCACAAAAAACCTAGTTGCCTTAGATGCACAAAATTTGATTAGAATGTTTGATCTGCCAACAGCAGACTGGCTAGTTCTCAATAGTCTACTTCCATTCACTCAAGATCTATGCAGAACAATACAGAATTATTCTTTGCCCAAATTTATAATTCTTATGTATGAAATACTATGTGGTGCATTTAATTGGAAAACCTAATCTCAAAACTTTATAAAATCGTTATTAATTATAAAACTATTCCTAATCAGAAATTTTGGAATTTTGTTACTACAGACTGTACATTGTTCCTATCTCCTGAGAATAAATCTAATTTTTTACACTCTCTTAAATTAACTTCTAATTTACAAGTATGGAAGATTTTCTCCTGGAAATTTCTGCATAGAGCTTTTTATACTCCTAGTAAAATTGCTAAATGTAATTCCTCTAAGCAGGTAATATGCTGGAGATGTTCTTTAAAATGCAAGGCTGATTGGTTTCATATCTTTTATGATTGTTCTCACATCAAGAAATTTTGGAGTGATATCGAAAATTTTCTTCAAGCTATCCTTACTGATTCCTTTATCTTATCAAAACCTTTAATTTTTTGAGTGTAAATTAATCTATTACAATGAATAACAAAAATAAATATCTTCTTTGGACAATCCTGGCAGTAGCCAAAAATGTATTACAAGAAGATGGAAATCACCCTCCATTCCAACCATACAAGACTTCATGATCCTAGTGGATGAAGTAGTGTCAATGGAAATAAAAGTTAAAGAATCAAGAATATATCCCAGAAAATGGACTAATAATCCTTAATGAAAGTTCCATCTCTTATTAAGTCACTGAATCCAGATATGTCTTCACCTAATTAATCATATTGGAAGCATGAATTATTGAATATTGTATAACCTTCTTTATATGTTTATATTATCTGCTGTTCCCTTCAATTTTGTACTTGAGGCCTTTGTAAATTCTGTACGTAGTTTATCATAATTTAAGTGGAAAACATGTTTTTTCTTTTCTTTTTCTCTCTATTGTTATTGGAAAATTGAATAAAACATTTTGAGTAAAAAAATGGAATAACTAGTAGAACATATAAAACATTGCATGGTAGCTATAAGAATCAGTCAGAGGAGGTTAGAAAGGATTGAGAAAAGGGACTGGATAAGCAATTCACAAAGAAACACTGGGAGGATATATGTATGTTTCCCAAATATGCAACAAAATCTAGGAGGTTTAGAATTTTTGCTTGGAAATGTTTACATAGATATTTTTGCACCCCAAGTGGACTCCAGAGAATGTTTCCTCAAACAGACAGCAAATGTTGGAGGTGTGATGGGGAAGAAAGAGGTAATTTGGAACATATTTTCTGGGAGTGCAGTGAGTTAGCGGACTTTAAGGATTCCCTGCAGGATGCACTGTCAGTGATGCTGGGTGGGCAGATTGGTGTGATGACGAGAAGATTTTTCTGACCTATGATACAGGATTGGAATTGCCTAGACATGGTAAGGCCTTGCTGTGTCTAATTATGGTGACTGCCATAAAAGCAATTACTAGAAAATGGAAATCAAAATCTAAACCAAATATACTAGTGAATATAGTAACAGAAATAAAACAATTTGGAATTTAGATCTTTAGAAAAAAGGAGGAGCAAACTGCATAGGAAAACATGGGAATTGTGGGAACAGCACATACAGGGGAGGAATGAGGTTTAAAAGAAGGCAGTACTTAAATGAGCTATGTAATGTTTGACCAAAAATGACTGGGTAGATTATAAGTGATATATAATGTTTGCAAATGGGCGTGTGTCAGTATGGTTTGTGATGTAAAATGCTTGTAATTAGGATCATGTCGGTGTGGTTTGTTTTCATTTATATAAATATATGATTGCCTATGTCGCAAGTGATGGTTAAATTATTCAATTCCGGCCCCTTTTTTTAAAAGCAAGAAACGTCTTTATTAATGTAATGTTGCTTAGGTTATATGATGTATAGAATATATGTGAAGTATAATGTTTGTAAACGTGAACTTGTTAATACAGTTTGATTACTTTTATATAAATGGAAATTTGCATGTCGCAAGTGAAAATTCAATAGAGGTTTAAAAAAAAAACACTAAGGAAAATTAAATTAGGGAAGGCAGCAGGCTAATATGACATCATGGAAGATATGATTTTGGGTGAGTTGGAGGAGAAAGGGCTCTTGAGATTACTTAAAGCGGTATGGACAGAAAGACATATCCCAGATGATGGGAGAGTAAGCATCCTAGTGCTAATGTGCAAGAACAAAGGGGGCATTCACACATGTGGGCAGTATAGAGGTATCGACTTCCTGTCACATGCATAATTGATAAATATGCAAAGTAGTAGGAACTAAGATGAGAGATGAGCAGTTCAACTTCAGATCTGGGTGCAGCACAACTGACTCAATGTTTGCAAGGAGACAGTTGAGAAGAAGCTAGAGATGAGGAAAGGTTCCAGCTGTGCATTAGTAGAATTGGAAAAACCATATGACAAGGTCCCAAGAAAGTTGATTTTGGGAATCCTGTAATGGTTCAAAGTCCCAGAAGCATTGGTAGAATTAATGCAGGCAATATTCAAGGAAGCAATGGCACTAGAACCCATAGTGTTTGTCTTAACAAAGGGTTTCCCAGTGGAAGTGGATGTGCATCAGGGATCAGCTCTGAACCCACTGCTGTTCATACTGGTGATGGACTACATTAGCAGACATGTTGGAGGGGATAGATCAACAAAGCTGCTGTATGCAGATGATGTGGCATTATAAGCAGACTCTGAACTGGAATGTCAGCAAATGATAAATAGTATGGAATGCAAACCTGAACACACATGGGATGAAATTCATTACAGATAAGACAGATTTAATGGTAGCAAATGAAATCAGGAGAAACTGAAAATCCAGATAGAAGGGTAAATAGTGGAGAAAGTTAACAGCTTCAAGTATCTGGTAGGAATGATTATGGAGAAGTGAAGACTGAATGAGGAGGTCAAAGCTAGAATAAGATAGGTTGTAGCCACCTGAGACAACTGATAGTGTGTCAGAGATAGTATGTGACAGGATCATAGGAAGTTACCAGGCTATTGGCCCTGAGACCCTTATAAGCCTAGCTAAGAGTTTAGCCCATGTTTAGACAAGTCAGCAATGGATGCCCAAGTCCAGCAGGGACACGGGTGGAATCCCAAGGATGTATTTTCTGTTTCCCTTCCAGTTATCCAAGTTGCGCTCAAAAAGGGGTAAATAGATACTCCACTTGACGTGGAGATGGTTTATTCCACAGATGGGGGAGTCTCTGGGACACAAATCTGTGCCGCTAACAAGTCCTATTGATGTCACAGACTAGGTTGAGGCAGCACATGTGGGCTACTTGAGTGGAGCTTGACTTGTGGATATGCAACAGTCCCATCAAGGCAGGGTCTGAGATCACTTTGTATGCCAGACAGAGGTCATTTATGAGGAATCTGTATGAAACTGATTAGAGGGATAGGGCTTTTAGCCTATACTGATTAGAGGGATAGGGCTTTTAGCCTATCTGTGTATGGTAGATTTTTGAGGCACTGGATTCTCCTGGTGAGGAACCTCTGTGGTCTGTCCAGCTGCTGCATGTGCTTTGCGAGGTACCTGCTGAACGGGGAGTTGTGCTCAATAATGGGCCTTATAAGGGAAGAATACATGGATGTCATGACCTCCTTGTCCCTGGAAAAGATACTTATGATGTGGGCCATGTAGAAAGCTTTCCGTACAACAAAAGCAACATGGTGATCAAAAGTCAGGTTGTTATCAACCTGGGTGCCCAAATCCCTCACGACTGATTGCGTGCTTAGGATGTTGTTACTAATGTGATGATTTGTGAGGACGTCATTCTCCCCAAAGGGGGTGATGATGCATTTTTTGGTATTCAGCTTGAAGCCATGTTTCTGGCACCAGTCAATTGTTTGGGTGAGACCCTCTTGGAGGATGTCCACATCACTAGGAGAATTGATGACAGTGCCCAGCTTGCAGTCATCTGCAAACCTGGTCAGTCATAGCCCACTGGTTTTCACCTGCACCTCAGAAAAGTATATCCCAAATAACAGGGTCCCCAAGACCAAACCCTGGGGTATGCCTTACAGATCTACTGCTTGAGGTGGCTTCCCCTGTTTTAACTAGGTGGATTCTATCAGTGAGCCAGTTTGCTACTCTTCTGGTAACATACAGATTGATGACTAGTTGAGAGAGTTTATCTATTATGCCCAAGTGAGGAATAGTGTCGAAAGCTTTGGCCAGGTCAAGGTAGGCAGTGTGCAGCGTCTTCCCCTCGTCCATGGCTTTGGTGACTGTCTCAAAGAAGTTGACCAAATTTAACAGACATGAACTTCCTTTGATGAAGCCAAACTGTGTGGGATTGTGTATGGAACAGAAACTTAGGCAATAAGGAAGCTAGAGATGATGGAGACAAAGTGCCTGAAATGGGTGGTAAGATGCAGCTTGTGGGACAGATGAAGAAATGAGGACATCAGAGCAGAAGTCAAAGTAGCTCCAGTTGCTAAAAATGTCAAAGAGAACATATTACATTGTTTCAGGTACATGTACAGGAAAGTAGAAGATGATTTGGGAGAGACAGGAAGGAGGCAAGAGGAAACAAAGGTGTCCAGCAAAGAGAAGGATTGATTGCCTGAGAGAAGACCTGTGATTGTCAAGAGATGAGGAGAGGTGGCAAGACACCCTGACTCCATGTAGAAAATAATGAAAAATTGGATTGATCATGGTGATGATTCAGCTTGACATGGGGCAAAAGGGTAAGGGAGCTGTTTTATTCAATTTACAGAGTATGTTTGCAAACATTCCTTTTAGTTGCTGGGAGTTACTTATACCCTGTAGATCAGGAAGAGCTAGCACAGTCTTTGCTAAACTCATACATTCTAGGACCATAGACAGATTCCTGCTATAGGAACAAGGAAAAGGTTTTTACTAAAGAAAGATGACTATTGGCAACTTAAATATAGGTTGAAAATTTGTTAAAGCTGGCTGATTTTTTTTTTAAACTAGCCAAGTTCAGAATGCTAACATTGCAAGCATTGCCTTTACACCAGTTTATTTTAGTGACTAAATCTGAAGGTTGGGCATCTGCTTGTGGCAGTTTAGAATGACCACATGGTAGTGCCTATGGTTCAGTGCTTGACAAGAGCATTCCAACTTTATTTCTTTGGTTTGTTCACAGCACTCACAGTGTTTACCAAGTGCTTAACATCAGGAGAGCCCTAATTCCCTATATTTGGATGATTGTGTAATTCAAGCCACATTTAAGGATGGCTTACTGAATGCTATGAAGTATTTTATCCATTGTCTGACCAGCCTGAGGTTTTCTCTCGAGGTACCCTCATCAAGCCTTACCCAAGGGAGGGTAAAAAAATCTTCCTAGGATACTTACTGGACACCGAGTAGAGCAGGCTGTTCCTGCCTCATTTTAAGGTCTTAGACTTGAGCCAATTCTTTTTTGACTTTAAGCCAAAATATAGGGTTGGTCTAGAAGTTTCTAAAGGCAGTAAGGTATGTCATCTCCCATCTTGATAATTCTGCTGACCACGATGCAGATGCAAAAAATTTAGTGGTGTCTGAAACACTCAGTTTAAGTTCTCCAAGATTTTTGGCCTTCTAATACCATCATGGGAATGGACCCCATTCCTAAGTCAAAGTATGATTAAAGTTTATGAAATTACTGTTGGTTCAGTCTTTGATGTTAGCCAAAAGTGCTCTTTTCAGCACCCGCAATATGCCCAGAATTGACGACTTCTGCATTTCATATTGATTTTCATTTATCAGTAGCATATCTAAACACAACTGTAAATTCTTTTTTTATAAGACCCATTGCTCCTACTACTACTGGAAATGTCTGTGTATTCTTCTTCCACATTGCCCTCATTTCTGCCTGTAAATTGTGGTATTTTATGACTTTGTGTCTCTCAGCACATAAGACACTATAATCGCTGGGTGTTGCAGTTTCAGTGATCAATGCTACTATTGTCTTCTTTTCATGGACTACTATATCTGCTTTACTTGCAAGTATTTTTTAAACTGTTGTAATCCTATGTTATATAAACTTCATCATTCTGTATAATGCTTTGTGGCTCATGTTTCACAGCTACTTCAGTAGCGTAATGTTTGCAAATTCCCCGAAGCAACCATCTTGCCACATTAGTATGCCTTTCGGTATACAGGCCCTCTGCCATTAGTGTATCATACACAGCAACAAGATGTGCAACTATTTCCAGTTCTGTTTTACAGAACATGAATTTGTCTTTTTTCAACAAATGTTCAATGGACTTTGCAAACCAACGTGTACATAGTCCACCATCCTGGGCCTCAAATGTCATCTTTTGGTTTAAATTCACTTCTCCTTAACCATTCCTGCATCAGTTCCTGATTGACATGAGGTTGTTCCAGGAGACTTCTGCACTTGCAACTATATTTATGCCTTTTTCACATTTCTTGCCATCTCATCTGCCTTCTCCTGATATTCTTTCTTTTGTTTTTGGCACATTCAGTTGCTGCCTGACTTTTCTCTACTTTTGGTTTGGTTTCCATTCCTGCTTGACACCAATATGCTTGTGCTAAACTAAGCAGGGAAGTCATCTTCGATTTGTTCTCTTCATGTTTCAAAACTTTCACTATGTTTGGATCTGATGTGAGGTCAGCAGATATGTGTGCAGTCCCATGATTGCAGATCTACACGTGTAATCAGTTTTGAGGAGGCCCATTCCTCCTTCATAACGAGGAATATATAATCTTGGTATACACTGATTTTTATGTCATTTGATAAGCATGAAGCATTTTTCTTTTTTTCCTGTCCAACTGATCTAATACCTTTTGGGGGCATTCACCCTGAAACTGTAAGTTAGAACAGGAAGAACAAATTATAATAATCTGTCCTTTATCATGGTTGATCAATGTAGGGTGTATCTTATACATCTGTAAGTACTCCTTTATCCATGAATGTGGGATATTGTCAAATGTGTTTTTCTAATCTATCCATGCCATACTTAGATTCTTCACCTTATAAAATTCTTCATTATAACTAAAAATTCAAAACCAAGCACAAGCAGGTTCTGCAAATGGTAGAAACAAAATCCAGTAATAGAAGAACAACCAGCTAGACAGCTAGTCTGCCACTCACAGGAACTCTAAAAACACTTTTATTTAACCAAAATACAAAGTCAAAGTTAATCACTTTCGTCTACTTACAAAGACATTATCAAAACTGTGACTTTCAACTAAAACTTATCCCTTTTGAACTACATGAACCAAGACACACCTTTACAGCACTCAATCAAAAAGGATGACATCACCACTAGTTTCTTAAAGGGCGCATGCAGTACTTAGAATCATATCCCCAGTAAAAATACATAAGACCAGGGAACTATTATCACACCATACAAACTCGTTTTTAATTCACTTGAAATTGAAATGTTGTCATTGAGACTGGGTGAATTGGCTGCATTGAGTCTAATTTGCCAATACATTTCCTGGTTCCAAGAGTTTGTTTCGCCAGTTCCCTCATATGGTTTGACCTGTATTTGTTCCAAAATTAAGAAAACAAACTTGTTAAACTCAGAGCATATACTTGAGTGTCTGGCTAAAGCACTCTTCACGTCTTGATATTTTATACTGTATAAGTGTTGGTAAATACGCTAGTTCAAGTCATTTTTAGTTTTGCCTACATAAAATGTGACACATGAAGTACATGTAACCAAATAAACAATTCTCTGTGTAGCATAGTTGTAGGTTCCACCGTGCATATTACTAACAGTTTTGTTCCTCAAGGGACCTTGATAATTCATGTTAATTATAGGGGCATTGTGGACAACGACCACACTTCAGTGTGTTTGAAACCCCATAAGTTACTACTTCCGACCACTTGAGGAGATTCTTGATGTTCCCTTTAATGTTATATGTGAAGGAAGGATTTTCTTAATAGACTCACTGCACTGCGGCACGTACCAATTCTTCCGCATAATAGATTCAATCTCCTTGGCATCCAAGATGTAGTGCAGAACTATATTGGTGTGACCATTATACTCTGGACCTTCATGACCTTTGTAAATATTGGCCAGTTATTGTAACTATTATTATTAGTTATTGTAACCAGTTGGGCACAGGAGAATAATATACCTAATACAGGCATAAAAAACAAAACATATGAGATTTAGGGTACGTGGATTAAAGGGTTAATGTTTAATACAGCACACAGTGATTGAAATGTGGGTTCATTTAAGGCCCTGTGTATATTGATAGATCCAGCTATGACTTTTTTTTGGTGATCATATCAACCAATTGGTCAATGATGGCTATAAAATTGTAGGCTGTATAAAATCTGTATTAAGTCTTAGAAATCTGAAATGATGAAATCATTGCTTGTAAGTTGCATCTCATCCAAAATACAACATGAAATAATATATTATGGAAGCCTTATAAGAAAACCAGCATGAGTAAATTTGAAAGAGTACAGTAGAAATATGTCAAGGGCATCCATGAATGAGAAAATTGCAGTTATTTTGAAAGATGAAAACATCTGAATTTGTATAGATACTTAAGAGAAACAATATATCTACAGGGTATTTAGAGGCAACTTCTACTTGGTGCTATCAGAAAGCAACAGAGAAGCATCTGACAGCATATGTAAAATATTATATAGGAATGAGAGATAAACTAATTGCTTCCCTGAGAGAATAACTGATGCCCAGTAGACTACCAAATGATATTAAAACAAACACTGGTTTAGATATTTTAAGAGCAATTTGGACATTTTTGGAGGGATGAATGGTGTGTTAGCAGGCTAGAAGGTCATTACTGACTGCTTGAAATATTTGTATGTATGGATATTTGCATGTATAGGTGTACTTATAACCACTGTTGCAGTTTGGAGAGTCTAGCCCATTGCCCCTTGTATAGTTTAAAAACTCCCAACTAGACATCCACCCAGCTTAAATTTGGTTTGTGTAAAGAAATAAAATTCAGTAATACCTGTATTTCTGTATAATGGTCACAGTACTTTAACCCTATGAATACAGTGATGTCTATATTTGTATTGTATTTGTGTTTAATTAATAATTGTAAAATACCCCTCTATGTGTACCTGTAACTGAAATTCATGTTTGAAGATATCTGCATAAATGGGTATCATAAAAAATTTCCTGACATCATAAATCTTCCTTGTTGACAGGTCAGTGTACGATTTAATTGACACTTATGATATTTCCCATATAGCCTTCTCATGCTTCCAAATATATATCTTGATTTAATAAAATAAAAAAATCATCCTACATTGCATTGCAAAGACAGCATATGTCAATGACAATTCCACAGGAGACTACTTCAGACTGTGTTATCATATATATATATATATATATATATATATATATATATAAAAGATACCTGTTCCTTAATACATAATGTCATTCATAACCTAAGGTAAACAATTCCCACTCCAGACCTTGATTCAGCAAGACTGTTATATTATTAATTTCTAATTACAAATTTCCAGATGAACATGTGACATCTTAGCTTTCACAAGTGTCTATATTACCAACTCAAATGAACTGAAATGTGAATACCGTTTCAGTGACACGCGTGTCGAACGGACAGGTAAGTGAACAGCCACATCACCAATTTTCTATGGAAAAAAATCAGTAGGCCAACTACACATGACACACCAGTACAAAACCCCCTACCCTCGCAACTAAATATACTAACTCAGAGATTGCAATACAGTGGTGAAAAGATCAAATTCACAACAACCAACCGATTTTCTTTCCCTAGAAAAAAATCGGTGATGTGGCCATTCACTTACCTGTGCATTCGACACATATGTGTCGATGAAATGGTATCCGTTTTTCAGTTAATTCGAGCTGATAATATAGACCCTTTCACAATTAATATTGACTGTGTTTTACAATGTCTACAGCTGCATGCAGTTTTATCTAATGGAAATAAAAAACATTGGTCTTTAACCTTGGGCTGATAATACATCCATTCCTGTTTTCTAAAATATTCAAAAACAAATATTAGAGTCAAGATACAACTGCCTTATCAGAAACACTCCACATGCACATGTTCAAAGCCATGACCTTCTGATCCCTTGTGTTAGGGGCAAAAAAAAGAATTACATCAACTATTTTATTTTGCAGACTATAATTCAGTTTCAGTGCAAAAAAAAGATTATTTAACTATGGATTAATGATTTCTAAAGGGAAAAAATTAGTGTAAGAATGAATCTATGTCTGCTTTAAAGTTTCATTATAAGTAGCAATTACAGTTGAAAAATAAAATCTATTTCAGATGCACATAAAACAATTAAGCAATAGAGGAGATCCACTACTTCGAAGGCATAACATTTGTATTTTCCATTGTGAACAAGATTCAAGGGCTGATTTTATGTTTAACGCTTTGAACTATATTGTAGAAATCATCCAAGTAGGCAGTAGTTCAAGCAATTTGGTGAGCACATTCACACAAGAAAATACTAGGCTTCCTCTTACTTTCCATTGATTTATTTTACTACCCATGCAAATAGAGAATAGTTGTATGACCGCAGAATCATACAAGAATGCACTGTACGAACACATATACAAATGCATGGATCTCGCCATACAGAAACAAGACACTCTCCTCCAAAAAAGGAAGCTAATCTGGTGGTCCCCTGCCATAAACAAACTCTACAACAGAAGGAGGAAACTGATGTGTAATAATGTGAAGTCCCAAGACTGGAAAAACTCCCTTATCAGCCTCAATAAAACGTTGAGATCCCTCATCAAATCCTCTAAAGGTAACGATGAAAACAGAACTGCAGCAGATAATCACAAGGCCTTCTACAGTTATGTAAAGAATCTCCACGGCATTACCCAGATTTGCTCTGAGCTACTGCGCAATGGTACCTCCTATACCGAGCTAACAGATATTGCCAATATACTGGCCGACAGATTCAGTGCCATCTTTAGTCCTCCCCTCCCAAAGGACCAATCACAATACCAGTAGATTGCCAGGCACCCAGTATTACTGCTGCACAGGTTAAAACAGCACTGTCCAATGCCATGAATACAGCTTCTATGGGATCTGACAATATCCCTGGCTGTGTTCTACATGAACTACAGGGTGAACTGGCACCTCACCTGTGTGTCTCTTTAATCACAGCCTTACATCAGGCTTTGTCCCTACCAAATGGCACATTGCTATAATCATCCCCCTCCACAAAGGAGGAGTGATTACAGACCCTGGGAGCTATCACCCCATTAATCTGACAACTCTGATGTGCAAAGCTATAGAACGCATCATCATGGATGTAATAAACAAGGATATAGGGAATCTACAAATTCTGGATCCCACACAGTTTGGTTTTGTGAAGGGTAGATCATGCCTGCTCAACTTGGTCAACTTCTTTGAGTCAGTCACCAGAGCAGTGGATGAAGGCATGGTGGTTCGTACAGCCTACCTTGATCTGGCCAAGGCCTTTGATACCATTCCCCACTCAGGAATCATAGAAAAACTCACTAAGCTGAGCATCAAACCCCTATATCACTAGGTGGGTTGCCAACTGGCTCACAGGTAGAACCCACAGTGTGAAAGTAGCGTACTCCAAGTCAGACTGCTGACCAGTCACTAGTGGAGTCCCACAGGGTTCGGTCCTGGGTCCTCTCCTGTTTGGTATCTACTTCTTTGAAGTCCAGGCCAACATGAAGGGTCTCTCTGGCTGGCAAGGTTTGCATCTTATCATTTATTAAACAACATCCTAATAGTGCTGACAATGCTTTCTACTGCTGCTGCCTGCAGGGCAAGGAGTGAGCACAGAACACTTTATCCTGCCTTCCGCTTCAGCTGCTTTAGCCTAGAATCGTGCATTGCAGTGGCATGTAAACTTAAATGGCTGACACGTATACAAACATGTTTGCACACACAGTCGCAAATCACATAAATGTGCATTCTGTATATTCTATACATATCTGTGTGTATGTATGTATAAAAACCACTGCATCATGTGTGTGGCTCACAATGAAGAAAAAAAAGGGACTTTCTGAAGTCTCTGTCTGCAATCCAGTACCTCACTTTGTACAAATGTGAGAGATTAATAAAATATAAACCAAGGGGAAAAACATAGTGTTCAGAAGGTCAGCTGTGTTGTTTTCAGAAAAAAATACTCTTCATTCATATGCAAGCAATATCTCCTTTATAGTCCTATTTAAAGTTTTGTTGATAAAGACAAAAAACATACAAACTATTACTGACTTTGTGTGTCTCCCTTGTTGTATATCTCTACATATATACCAGTGTGTGTGTGTGTGTGTGTGTGTGTGTGTTATCCTTCTTCCCTTCTCCCTGCACATTTTTAGACATATACATATATAGTTTAGTTGTGTTTGTTTTACCCACTCAGCCAGCCATCATGCATCATCATTTTTATATCTATGTATGTATATCTGTGTGCGTGTATGTATATATCTGTGTGTGTGTATATATATATATATATATATATATATATATATATATATATATATGTATATACACATCCAGCAACAGATCTCAGACATCAGTTACTCATTCTGGATACAAAGCACAAAATAACAAGTGTTTACCTGATTCAGCAAAGCCCAAGTCCATGTCAGAAACTACACCTTTTGATATATCATTCTACCTCAGTGTGGGTCAATTTTCTTAAAAGCTCAACATAAGACCTGTGTTAAAAATAAAAACTAAAAAAAAGGCAAAATGAGAAAGATAATTGTGTTTATACCATTGAATGAATGTCACTTAAGTGCAGTGAGATAGTTTACTTGTCTTTGGGAATTTCTGTTCTTCTGTACCTATTTGTTTTTCACTCACATTTACTTCGATTCTTAGAGCTGTTTTAAAATAAGAAAAATATGTGACCTTTGGAAACAAGTGTGCATGTTTTGTTTACTAGTAAGTATCCTACCTGCATTTTTGGGTGTCTGATCCATTCTATTATCTTATTTTTCAATGCTCGCTTGTGAATGTTGCTGTTTTTTTTCTCTCCTACGCATTCCTCAGAAAGTCAGTTTAATCCTTTCTATGAACTTGGCAGTTACTGTGCTGAATTGTTATGACAAGTCTTTTTTTTTCCTGGCTGGGCCAGAAACTATTGTCTGATTTGCAGCGAGTAAACTTTAGATGATCTGTTCATTCTGGTAAGCTGCTCCTTATTTTGCTGTGATATTTAAGATTTTGTGTTAACCAGTACGCTCAGAATATATTTATTTCTAACACGTGTTATGTTACACACTGAATGAATGTCACTTAAGTGCAGTGAGATAGTTTACTTGTCTTTAGGAATTTCTGTTCTTCTGTACCTATTTGTTTTTCACTCACATTTACTTTGATTTTCAGAGCTGTTTTAAAATAAGAAAAATATGTGACTTTTGGAAACAAGTGTGCACGTTTTATTTACCGGTAAGTATCCTACCTGCATTTTTGGGTGTCTGATCCATTCTGTTATCTTATTTTTCAATGCTCACTTGTGAATGTTGTTTTTTTTTTTCTCTCCTACGCATTCCTCAGAAAGACAGTTTAATCCTTCTATGAACGTGGCAGTTACTGTGCTGAATTGTTATGACAAGTCTTTTTTTTTTTTTTCCTGGCTGGGCCAGAAACGATTGTCTGATTTGCAAGGAGTACACTTCAGATGATCTGTTCATTCTGGTAAGCTGCTCCTTATTTTGCTGTGATAGTTAAGATTTTATGTTAACCAGTAGGCTCCGAATATATTTATTTCTAACACATGCTTTGGCTGTTTGTTTCATTGGTAGCTATGTAACTCACGATGGACAGTATTTTTATTAGTGCTATGTAAGCATAAATGTTAAGTTAAGCTTAGAAGGTAATGTAATAAGTGAATTATTACAGTAAATAATTTTCCTTATGGGAGAAAATGCAGATCATTCACTTCATAAGAGTATAATACATAGTCTGTAGCTAACAGACACGCTGTTTGCTGTTCATGCTGCAAGAGGCTTTGATCACAAAGGTAAATCTCAGTAATGAGACAGAAAGGTTTGTCAGAATAGTTCTTCTGAGAAAAATAGGACATGTAATTGTTAACTATGCCTTGCGTTTTAGTGCAGAGCTGGTTATCAAACAGTGGTTTCATTTCATCAAAACTAGAGCTGCCTTTCTTCTATAGAACAAAAAGTTAAGTTTTCTGTTGGCATGCAATGGATGTGACCTTCTTATGACGGCCATTCAAAGCTACGGACGAAAAGTAAGTTAAGTTTTGTCATGGTGTGTTACTATGCCATGCTTAGGAGAGGGATATAGCCTAATATTACATAATAAATTAAAACCACAGTGAATCATATTTTATAAACCCTGCTTAGCAGACTCCTACAGACCATATACTGTCCTCAGATTGATGCGCATTTCTCATTGTATTCCTAAACCTTATTTACAATGTGTATATTAGTACAGTTTTAGTAGGAGAGTTCACTTTTCTCCTGTTGTAACATCTCTCCCATGATGCACCCTTGTAAATAATCTTGCCCAACTTATTTATTATTTTATACATTCTTTTTATCTCTGCTATCTGCCAATGATCAGCCCTTTCCATGTTCGAGTGACCCATTCATTCCCCTTAATTGTTAGGGCAGCAAAATGCAGGGAATGGGCAAGTCAGAGGCATAGATAGTACAATCAAGCAAGTCAAAATAGTGAGGTGTGCAGCACATGCTAATGAGTGCATAACGGCATGGAAATGAGTATCTACATGCAGAAGAGCCACATGAGATGCAAACAGTGGAATTCCAAATGGCAGACAAATTCAAAAAAGTATAAGCAGGTATGCTGTGCTGTAGTGCACATCAATTTTTTTTACATCTAGAATCACAGTGTACATGACCATGTTTTGATTAGCAGCAGCTATAGCTCAGCAAAAGGTATTAATGACTGCCTCACAGACAGAAATGACAATGTTGCAAGTCTCAGCTATTCATGTGAATGGAAGAGATACACATAGTGTCTGCCATACCACTAGTAACCAGCACATTGTGGACCATTTCTGTGTGGACAGGGAGACTGTATGTGATCTTGTCAAATTGTGACACCCACAAGTGGAATCAAGGAGGAATGCATAATATGTCCACACCTATGGACACAAAAGTATGTTTTCCTTTAACCATCATAGTGACAAGGATTTTGCAGCAACTACTGGTGACACATTATGAATATATTCAGTTGGTCGCCATTTTGGGTTCCACTGTTTACATGCCCATGGGCCTCATGTATCCTGAACCAGGTCTTTCATATTAAGCTGCAGCATGTAGAAGAGCATATCTGGTTCCTCGGGATAGTAAAGGCAGAACTTCCACTATGCAGGCATCTTGTGATATTGCCTACTTTCCTTGATATAACCAGAAATGTCGACAGAGTGCTTTTGAAAATCTCTGACTCAAGGTGACAATACCAGATCTTGAGAATATAGTTATTGGAAATGAGCTATCAAATAACAATACTAAGGTGTAGAATTAGTTTATGTATAAACAGCACTCCTGGAAGACAGCGCACATGGTTTTGTTTTGTACTTTGGCCCTAGGGCCTATACAAGCCCAGTCAAAAAGGTACCCTGGCCTTTGCCACCCAAGAAAATTATTTTCCTGTGCCACTGTCGAGCGGAACCACAGAAGTGATCCCTGGGGTGAATTTCCTATTCCCCATCCAATCATCAAGATTTTTCTTGAAGAGTGCTGAGGAGGAGCTTTGTTTGATATAGATAGGTAGTTTATTCCAGAGTATGGGAAGTCTCTGGGACAGGGATCTATCCCTCCGGCATGTTCTGTGTATTGTGGTGACAAGGTTTAGGTCCCTAGAGCGTGTAGCTCACAGGGATTGGAATTTCTTTAAGTGGAGCATGTCCAACAGCTCTGGGTTTGACATAGCTTTGTATGTTAGGCAGAGATCACCTCTGAGTAGGCGATATGCAATGGAGTAAAGCTGGAGTTTTTGGAGACGGTCTGCATAGGGCATCTGTTTGATGCCAGTAATCCTCTTTGTGAAGTATTTCTGCGGCCTTACCAGTTGTTGTAGCTGTCTTGTGAGGTACATACCAAAAGGGGCGTTGTACTCTATAATGGGTCTAATGAGTGATGAGTAGAGGGGAACAATGACATCTCTTTTTCTGGATGAGAAACCTTTTGTGATGAGGTGAGCCACATAGCAGGATTTCCTGACTACTGTGGCGATGTGATTATCAAAGGAGAGACTACTGTCCACAAGTGTCCTAAGGTCTCATCACATTTTTGGTGTTAAGTATACTACCGCCTATGTTGTAGTTCATGGATACAGAGTTTTTACCAAAGGGGATGACAATGCACTTTTTGGCATTGAGCTTGAGGCCATGGCTTTGACACCAGGCATCTGCCTCCGTGAGGTCCTTTTGTAGGATGCCTACATTGTTAGGAGTTTCGATTATGGCTACTAGTTTGCAGTCATCTGCGAGCTTCATTAGCCAAAGACCTACTGTGTTAGCCTGTACTTCAGATAAGTAGATACCAAACAGGAGAGGACCTAAGACTGAACCCTGTGGTACTCCACTTGTCACTGGTCTGAAGTCGGATTTGGAGTCTGTTACTTTCACAGTGTGAGTTCTGTCAGTGAGCCAGTTGGCAACCCATCTTGTGACATAGGGATTTATACCTAGTTTAGTGAGTTTATCTATAATTCCAGAGTGGGGGATGGTGTTGAAAGCCTTGGCAAGATCTAGATAGGCTGTGTGAACCACCTTACCCTCATCTATGGCTTTGGTGACTGCTTCAAAGAAGTCTATCAGGTTTAGGAGACATGATCTGCCTTTTACAAACCCAAATTGGTTTTATGTAACCATACCATTTCATCTCACACTGCATTTTCATATAAGAGGTGCAATAAATTTATTACAGTAGAGAGTCAATTATCCAAACTAATTGGGACATAGGGTAGTTTGGATAATCAAACATACATTGAAGTGGATAAAAAACTTCTAAAATCTTGTTTTTTCTGCACACAGGGAATACACTTTTCAACCATTCAACTATTCCAGTGGACAATAAAGAATATTTTTCACACATGATAGGGCTAAAAGCTCAAAAAACAAGCACAAGCAAATACATATAACATTTACAGATTCAGACTTTATGATTTTTCCTACCTGAAAACTTTGGAAGGCTGTGTTGAGATAATTGACATTTCGGTTAATTGATGTTCGGATAATTGACTCATTACTGCAGTGGTGGTGCTGCGGTAGCATTGTTGCCTCACAGTAAGTCGTTGTCCTGTTCGATTCTCAGCTAGAGCGTCTTCTGTGTGGAGACATGTGTGAATGGGCGTACCTTCGTTGACGGTTGTGCGTCAGGGCCGGCAACTCGGCACGTAAAAATCTACTGCCAATCATTAGCGGACTGGAGTTCCGTTGAGGCGACCCCTAACCGGGAAAAGCCGAAAGACACAACAACAACAACAACAACTGTATAAAGTTTGGTCCTAATGCTAG
This sequence comes from Protopterus annectens, assembly GCF_019279795.1. Taxonomy (NCBI): domain Eukaryota; kingdom Metazoa; phylum Chordata; order Ceratodontiformes; family Protopteridae; genus Protopterus; species Protopterus annectens. Next base: position 1,643,100,799 of record NC_056744.1, on the reverse strand, counting down.
GTGGAGCTATTTTGTACTGGCATGTACTATTTGTAATATATTGGATAAACTGATATTGTTCTGATTAATTAGCTGAGCTGAAAAAAAGAGGTACAGTTTTGAAACCCGTATATCATAAATGCATTCTTATATGATCATTTAAGCTCTAATCTTGGTAGCAATGGCACTTCAAGGTGATCTCAGTTTAACTTTAATAGGACCATAGACTTTAGAAGGTAGATTAATCCAAAAACTATTAGTCTTTTCTGCACCCACTCATTTATGACATCTCCTGCCTCCAGGTGAATGGAGTCAGATAGGGTCAGGGAAAATTTGTGACTACCCATCCAGTAATCAGGGTTTGCCTTAAATGTGGTTAGGGTTTCACTCTGTTGTATTGGAGTAAGTGGTTTATTCCAGAGATGGGGGATGCATTGTTAAGCAATTCTTTCATGCCAGTGTGTCTTGTTCATTTGATGGTGAAAATTTAAATACTTTGTATGGGTGTTTGTGACATTGTTAGTTTGCTGAAGAGGCAGGGCATAATCCTTCATAGTTCTAAATGCAAATCATAAATCACCATAGAGGAGTCTATAAGACAGAATATAGAAGTAAGGATTCAAGTCTGTCTTTAGGCTTGTGGAGTTTTTAATTTGGAACCTCTGAATTTTTTTAAGCCAGTTTATTTTACTTTTTCTTCCCAATTTGTAACCCTCATCTGGATAAACTAGACCTCTGAAAATGGCAACAGATTAGTGCTACACTTTGTATCCCAACATTTCACAAATACTAGACTTGAAACATCACTCCTTCTGGTAAAAAACGAGCAGAGTATGTGAAGTAAAACCTTCAGATCTCTTGATTTTTTAAATGTGTTTAAACAAATTCAGTCTAAGGGAGGTACTGTAGTCAGTAACTGCTCTGATAAAGGAAGAGTAGAGAAGTTTATAATTTCTTTTCATTTAGATGAGATGTCTTTACATATTGGTTGGGACAGACAGACAGACAGAAAGATTTTTTGACTACAATTGGGATATGGTAGTCAAAGGACAGGATATTGTCAATGAAGGTGCCAAGGTCTCTGATGACTGAATCAAGCTGGAGAAAGGTGCAATATCTGCTCTACATGATAGAACTGCTTTGGTTTCCAAGTTTAACATTATTACATGTTTAGCATTTAGCTTAATCTCATTTTCTTTACAGCGTTTATTTGCAAGGTCTATACCAAGCTGCAGTGAAGTCTCACTGGAATTTTATTCGGAGAACAGCAACTAAATTTACAATCATCAACAAATTTAGTTGGTTGAAAGACTCTGTTATTGGTTTGAAGGTCAGAGAAACAGATACTGAATATGAGGAGCTGCAGTACAGAGTTGTAAAGGGCAGCAATGGTCATTTTTTTTTATTTTCTGAGGTAGTACTAGCTACTTTAACTATGTGTCTTCTGAATGACAAGACAGTTTGGTATCCACCTCACAATATAAGATGTTATGCTTATATCTTTAAGTTTGTTGATAATACCAGCATGGAAAATCATGTCAAAGTCTTTAGTCATTTCAAGGTATGATGTGTGATCTGTATGGTCACCATCCACAGTTTCAGTCACCCTTTCAAAGAAATTTACTAGGTTGAGCAGGCATTACCTACCCATTACAAAATGGAATTGGTGAAGGTCCAGACCAAATGGTTTCCAATATCTATATTTATGAAGTCTGATATGATGTGTTCCATAGCTTTGCAAATTAGACTAGCTAGGCTAATGGGTCTGTAGTTACCATGGATGGAGGTGGAGCTAACTTTGTGTAAGGGCATTATGCTGTAATTGTTCATGCTTCATGAACATACACCAGCAGAGAAGGTTAGGCTGAAAAGCTTTAGGAAAGGCACTAATAGGGTATATTTGACAGTACTGGGTAAGCATCTCGGAATATTATCAGGATCCATGGACATAGTATTTTTGGCTTTGGAGATGGCAGTCATGACTTCATCCATGGGACTTAGGGGATTTGTTGACTTGCTTTGACTGTAGTGGTTATGATATTTGCACTAAATGTATCTGCCATTATGCTGGCAATATTCTTTGAGTCAGAGTGGGCATTCTTGTTGTGGATAAGCTCAGTCTATTGTAGTGTTTTATTTCTTGAAATAGATTAAAAATGGTTGGCAATTATCATTGGTTTCTGCTGCCATTTTCAGTTTTGTTTTTGCTTATACCATCATAATGGTGACTTTTATCCCTTTAATGATTTTCTTGATGGAGTCCTTTAGGTAGACCAATTTCTACTTGTTGTAGGCACTTTGTATTTCTTTATTTTATTATTCATTTTTTTTTTCATGTTTATGTCTCCTGTTATATTTGGTCCTATTAAGGACTACTTAGTTTAGGGTCTATATTAGTTCGTTGAAATTTCATTCCAGCGCACACCTATTCAGCGAAAATCACTTCAGCGATTTGCTAAATTTACCAAGGGCAAGGAAATACTTGCCCACAGCACAATGGACCAACATCTATGTGAATCGAACCCACCCAAGTGGGGGGCTTCACCCCCCCAACTATATATACCGACTCCGAGATCGCACTGCAGTGGAGAAAAGGGCAAAGTTCTGTGGTTGGCCAACTATGTCTTTGCCCTTAGTGGTAAATTCAGCAATGAATAGGTGTTCGACAGAATAAAATATTGGCAAACTAATATAGACCTTTTATTTTATACCTGTTAGGAAATGTGAGTAAAAGTCTGTGTGAAGTACAACTGTATGGGGGGGGGGGGGAGATGTTGTGAGGGAATTTTGAAAGCTTGTCATGGAGTTTTAGGAGGTTTGCTTTTTTGTAAGTTTGTAAACTCAGAAGTGTTTGCTAATGAAGTGATTGTGGTTTTGACAGAGAACAGCACTGCTTTGTGATCTGATTTGACCAGAGACATAGATACAAGAAGTGGGGTACACAAAGAGACTGTGTTAGGACAAGCTCTAGAATATTAGGAGGTTGCATTTACTAGGTCCAGAAATCATTGGCTATGCTTATCATTAGTGATGTATGTCTTCCATTCAATAGTTGGACAATTGAAATTCTGCATCATCAAAGTGTTTTGATTTACAAGCAATTCAGCTAGTGCATTTATAAGGATTTCACGGTAATCTGGGGACATGAAAGCTGGTCTATAGCAGACAAAGAAGAGTTAATGTATCTTGTTTGGAGGGATTAGGACACCAGTAAGTTCTGTCTGAGGGTTAGGAAGAATCTGTCTGGAGATAATGCAGCTATCCCTGGGTCTGAAGGTATAATAAGTGCTGAATCCTGATATAGAGGGACTGCTGTATTTGAACTGAAAACACAGTCTCTGTTACTTCACAGATATGGATGTGTCCAAGTTGTAGAAGAGATTTAAGATCAGGCAGCTCATTACTTACACTTTGGCCATTGAGTAAAACATCATTAGTATACTCAGGACTGGCATCTAGCGATGAATTGTTTAAATGTGGGGCGATAACAGAACCTGGGTTGATGCAGTGCAAAGTCACAGAAGGGGAGAATAAAGAGGCTATGGTATGTTGGTGGGACAGATTTGTGTCCCGGAGACTCCTCCTTCTGTGGAATAGACTCCCTCTCCATGTCAGAGTACATCATTAACCCTTTTTAAGCACAACCTGGATAACTGGATGAGGAGCAGAAAATACACCCCTGGGATTCCACCTGTGTTCCTGCTGGACAGGGGCATCGGGTGCCGACTTGTCGGAACAATGGCAAAATTCTTGGCTAGGCCTGTAAGAGCCTCAGGGCCAATAGCCTAGTAACTTCCCATATCTTAAATTACTGAGTTGTCCAAAAGACATATTTTTACCTAAAACAGCAATATGGGGGGCAGCAAAGGCTTTGTTCAGTATGTGAAAGTCATAGTATAAAAGGTGCCGGTAGTCCTTGTGAAGCAAGTAGGACTGTTAATCATCTCATCCTAAGCTGACACATACTGGACCACCTCAGAATGACACTAGCTGCTTTGACAATTATTAAAGACAATTATCTCTGCTATGACTCAGGGCATCATTCTGGCTAAAGGTAGAGTTCCACTTAAGACAAGAGTCTTGCCTGCACTGTACAAATGCATAGCAGGATTCATCATGTTTCTCTCTCTGCATACTTCTTTGAATTTGAATGCCTCAAATCATTCATACCCACACTGGCCACTACCAGGTCATAGCTGTAGTTATCCAGTTTGAACAATGTTTATAGCCCTCATAACATCATGAATGCTGGCACTGGAAGGATAACTGTCACCTTATTCTCTTCTTGCCTGATGACAGCAGAATCTGTGGCCTTAACAAAGGAGTCACCAACTATTAACACATTTTATTTGTGTTTGTGCAGACTTAGTGGAAGTAGATGGTTCTGGTCTAAAACCTACCTGTGACGCCCGCACCCTGGTCCAGCAATCAAGGACCCTCAATCCCACCACTAACACCACATGGGATGCCCGTGCCCTGGCCCAGCAATCAAGGAGCCTCAATCCTCACCACTAACACCAGAGAGGGCATCTCATATAAGAGGAAAGGATAACAAATTCACACAGTAAAGTACAATTTCCCTTAAGTGCACACAGAGATCACAGTCAGTCTGGGGCTGGTTGCTCCCTTGCTCCCCAGGTCCCCAATAAGACTCCCCACTGGCACAGCTATAGGGTCCAGATCTCAGCCTAGCTGGCAAGCTAACCTCTAGTACCCTCTCTGTCCAACCAGTGCTTCATGTCCCTGCCCAAGTAGCTGACACACACACACTTTGAGATATGTATTTATACAACTTCACAGACACTCCTGGGAAAGGCTGACACAGATTCTCCAGCTGTGCCCCTTTACCCAGCCTATACGGTAGTAATTACTACCACCACCAACTAATACTTATCAGCTACCCAAAGGCCCTTAAAAGGGTGTCCAATTATTACTGTGCAATATTATTATCCAATAGTAGTGTAACTTAAGCAATCTTAAGGCTTTGGAAGGGCTTATTACAGGCTCACTTATAAGCATGCAATGTACTCTAAAGCTTACTTTATCTCTACATAAACCAGCCACAGGTAAAAGGTTTTTAAAATATTTAATAATAAATACTAAAAACACAAGACAATACTACTACACCACAGTGCTATTCAAGAGTTCAGAGATCACACAGAAACTTAAAATAAATTAGTAGTACAGTTCTGACATAACAGAAAAACACTTAGTCTAATCTTTACAGTCCTAGCTATTTTTACAAGAAAACATACTTCTAAGGTAACTTACTTACATAGAGCAAGGCAGTGCTGAGTTAGATATCCAAGATCAAAATGCTTAATAATCTCTGGTTCTCACTGTTTAAATTGAAACTCCAGTTCTGATAAAACATTACATCATTTGTTTACACTTTCCTGGTTCCCATGCCACACAGAAACTGCATTTACATTCTTTTACACTTAGAGCAATAAAGGACATTCCACATGTAAATTCTTGTCATTAACTTTAACCTTAAAACAATAGGCAGGATGCTTACTCCAGACTCACTGACTCCAAATTCTAACTTCAAAGGAATAGACATAAAGTAATTTTAATTTCAAAGGACCAATAAGAAATGCTTGACTCAGTTTTCCTTATAGCAGCTGGCAATGTTGCCACAATGTTGAAACAGCATTTCTTTACATTTAAGACACAAGCCTATATTTTACATTTATATTTACAAATGCCAGAATTATGTATCAAATTCAGTTTGACTAAGCTGGCAGCCTTTGCCCTTCTCTACTGGTCTTCACACTACCCATTGCCTGTACTAAATGACCTTATACTATGTGTGCTGCGTGTGAGTGGTGATCATGCTTCTAATTGTCACTAATTTTGCCTCATATTGTTGCCCTATGCCTCATGAAATTTTTGATTTTCTGGTAAACCTCCGAGGATTATAGTCAATAGTGATAGACATTAGAGTTTTGTATGTTTATTGCTGTGAAAATGAATGTTGATGCAAAACCTATTAACTTTTTAAGTGAATTACAGTACTATTTAAAAATCTGTTGCTGATTTTGGGTCTTTGTCCAGAGTTGTTGCACAACAAAGTTGAGAGTTATTATGGTAGAAAATTTTGGGACTTGGAATACGAGTCAGTCAGAGGCAAAAACTTGGGGGGAGGTAACAGAATCTAGGCTGATGCAGTGCAAAGTCACAGGAGGGAGAAATGAGAGGCTATGCAGTATAGCAGTGTTGAAACAGAGAAGAGACAAGAAAGATGAGTAAGAATAAGGGAGCAGCTAGGGAGGAAATGTGCACAACTGAAGGTAGAGAGGTAGAAGAGGTTTATGAGAAAGTCAAGAGGTAGCAGGTGAGATGAGGGCTAATATGCACATGACACAGGGGTCTAAAGTGGAGAAAGAGAAGAAGGATGAGTGGGTGGTAGTCAGGATAAGGAAGAAATGATAGGTGGTTAAAGCAGGCAGCAGGTAGTAGTGCTAGACTTTGTGGAAGGTGAGAAAGATGAGCACAGGTGGGAAATGACAGAGCTTCATGAGTGGTGCAGACTGGAGTAATAGCTTAGAAGAAGGTAGAGGAACTCTCACAGGAAGCCTACAAAGGACTGCCACTGGAAATTTAGCTGAGGAGGGAGAGGGAGGAAATCTAGTGACTGACAACACAACAAGGTGAAGCCAAGATAACAACCTGTTAACTGCACTTGAGTTTTCTGTGTAGTTTTAAAACATTTTTAATAAGAGTATTAAAACAAACCCATTGCATTTATAGTGATTTTTAACTTCTGTAACAGTTAAAGGTATTTATTGTCTTTTCTGAAGAAATAAAGTGGAGCTTGATAGAAATTTCCTGCCAAATATATATGAAGAAGGAAGTAAGAATACAAGAAGACAAGAAAGCAAACTGCAGCCCAATGAGTCACTGAGAAACCTCTACTTCAGGTCTAAAAATTAAGGACTTATAAACCTTAACTTCTTCACTTCAAGAGCAGTGTTTTAAAATTGACAAATTAGACAATAAGGTGGATTCTGCTAAAGAAGACTGCAGCAAACAATAGAATGTTCAGGGGACATAATTCACAAAACAAGACACCCAGATAAACAAGTCCTGTAAAATGGAGAGGCAAGTCAAAATGGGGTGGCTCTCCAGCAGTGAGACGTGCTCTGACATTCAGTTCAGATAGATGAGCCATGAAGAGAGAGAGTTTCTCATGGAAGACTGGAGATGTGCACGTCATATTCTTTGTGGGTAGCAATGACCGGTAAGTAGAGGTACAGAACAAGTGAGGGGCTCAGGGAAGAGAATGGGGAGAGGCCAGGAGATGAAAAGAACTGGGGTGGGCAATGGCCTTTATGGAGGTGCTACTGGGTTTAAGCAGTGGTACAGCAAGGAAAGGTAAGATAAGGGAAAACAATGCTTGACTCAGAAGATGAACTGATGGGCAGGGATATGGACTACTGAGTGACTTGGAGGACACATGGCAATCAAGAACCTGTTAAGAGACTGATAAATGAACTTCACCTTTCTCCAGGTGGGAGAGACTAACTGAAGTCTGCAATGCATTTGCAAATCTGGATGATTATGCCATTAAGCTGAGATAATGGAGTGGTGCACTGCAGATTGATAGGAACTCAAATGAAAGGCAGCAGGAAGGCTCAAAAAAGCATAGAAAGGCATTAAGAGGCAGGGAGACAGGGAAGGCCAACAGTGTACGGAGTAGTACATGAGTAAAAGGGCTATGATTTTGCGTACGTCTGAAGTTATTATTAAAGTTGAAGAGTGAAAGAAAAGAAGAAAATAAGACACAAGAAAGTGGCAGAAAGGGCTTGAGTACTGACAGTTTAAGCAAAAAGTGGAGGAGCTTGAAAGAGAGTGAAAGAAGAGAGGAAACAGACATAGTAAATGTGACAGAATCCTGTGCAAATGATGAGCTGGGATGATGTGGCACTAGGGTATTAGTTATTCAGGCAGGACAGAAAGGACAAAGTAGGGATAGCTGCCTACACTGGGCAAAGCATAAATTGGGAGGAACTTCCATACAAAGGTGCGGAATGTGGAAGAACGTAGCCTAACAGGAATAAAAGTGTTGGAGTTAGTGATCAGATGCAATATTCCAACAAGCAGATGCTAAAAAAAGAGGATGAAGTCTAGGCATGGAAATAAATGAAGTCTTGGTGGCTGAAAAAAAACAGATGTGTTATGACTGGATCCAAATCAGGGAGAGAGCATATGAAGTAGTCATTGTACCAGACTAACAGATAGTCATTCAGCTAGAACAAGGAAGGCTAAAATAATGTACATCATACTTTGCAAGGATGGGGTGGGGGGGGGGCTTCAGACCTAGAAGTAAAACCTGACTTGGCCATCAGTGACCATGCAATAGTCTTTTCCAGCATGGGAGGGTAACATGCAAATAAATAAATCTAAAGTGTCGTGCTTGGCCAAAGGCAAGTATACAAAATAAGCAGTGTTTGGGTAAAGATAAAAAGAGTATACAGACAGCTATGGATGGTGCTTTAGAAGTAAAGGGCAAGGCAGGGATAAGAAAGAGGCTAATTGGATTCACTATGGAAGGTAAAGAGGCAGTCAAAGCAAAGAAAATACATTCTAGATGTTAAAGAGAGGAAAAGAGTGTAGACATGACCATGAAGCAGCCAGAAAAATGGGCACATAGGTAGTACGAAAAGCAAAAACAAATCTAGAGAAATATATAGCAATAGGAATAAAGAAAGGGAAGAATGCACAGGCAAAAGTATAGAGGTCAACAGAGGGCAGCACAAATTGATCATGGTGGGAAATGAGTCCAGTGAATATGGAGAAAATGCATATATTCTTAATGATTTCTTTGCTTGCAGATTCAAAAACAAAAAAGAAAAAGAAGAATGCCATCGGGACATGAGGAAGGGGGAATATGGAATACATCTGACAGACAGTCGCATATCAAGGGAAGTTGGAGAAAGAAAAGTCAAGAAGTTACAGGAAGATAATTTCCAGTGTTTTGACAGCATACCCCCCCCCCCACACACACACACACACACACAGACACAGGATCTTAAAGAACCTGGCAGGCATACTTACAAATCTTCTGATAAAACCTGTTAACCAGTTGCTTAGCAGTGGTAAGGTAGTGACTGAATGAAGAGAGGTTTTGTTAGAGCTACATATGACACAGGAAGCATTAGATCCATACACCTGACTTAAGAAACAGAAAACATCACAGATAATATACTGAATGAAAGACTAGTAGTTTATTTGAATGGAAACAAACTTTAGATTAAGTGCCAATATGGTCTTACATAAAACTTGCCATGTAGTCTAAAATGATTCTGTTTTAATGTCTGGATTATGCTGGGACTTCATAAATGAAACCTGCCTGATGTTACATGTCTTGACTTCAGTAAGACTTCTGACTCAGTCTCTCACAGGAGACTGATAGGCAAACAGAAAGGACTTGGAATAGGACAGCAGTTGACTAAATGCATAGAAGGGTGCAAGGAGCAGAGTAATCATTGAGGAACCTTCCTCAAACAAAGAGCAGTGGTCACTAGTTTTCCACAAGGGTTGGTTCTGAGTGCAGTGCTCTTTGGCTTTTAACTATTAGCCACCAAACAGGCACTTTTTAGGTATCATTGGTATACTCTAAGGCATCACTGGGGCAAAGTTTGGTATCACAAGGGCACTATTGGGCATTAAAGGGGCACTGTTACACATCACCAGGGCACCATTGGGCATTGCTGAGGCTCTGCTACATGTCACTGGGGCTCTGTTCCACATCACTAGAGCACCATTGGGCATTATTGGGGCTCTGCTACATGTCACTGGGGCTCTGTTACACATTACTAGGGCACCATTGGGCATTACTGGGGCTCTGCTACATGTCTCTGGGCACTGTTACACATCGCCAGGATGCCATTGAGCATTATTGGGGCTCTGTGTCATGTCACTGGGCACTGTTATACATCACCAGGGCACCATTGAGCATTACTGGGGCTTTGTTACATGTCACTGAGCACTGTTACACATCACCAGGACACCATTGAGCATTACTGGGGCTTTGTTACATGTCACTGGGCACTGTTACACATCACCAGGGCACCACTAGGCATTACTGGGGCTCTGCTACATGTCACTGGGGCTCTGTTACACACCACCAGGGCACTACTGGGCATTACTGGGGCTCTGCTACATGTCAGGCACCATTGGGCATTACTGGGGCTCTGCTACATGTCTCTGGGGGCACTGTTACACATCACCAGGGCGCCATTGAGCATTACTAGGGCTCTGCTACATGTCACTGGGCACTGTTACACATCACCAGGGCACCATTGAGCATTACTGGGGCTCTGCTACATGTCACTGGGCACTGTTACACATCACCGGGACACCATTGGGCATTACCGGGGCTCTGTTACACACCACCAGGGCACTGTTGGGCATTACTGGGGCTCTGCTACATGTCAGGCACCATTGGGCATTACTGGGGCTCTGCCACATGTCTCTGGGGCACTGTTACACATCAACAGGGCACCATTGAGCATTATTGGGGCTCTGCTACATGTCACTGGGCACTGTTACACATCACCAGGACACCACTGAGCATTACTGGGGCTTTGTTACATGTCACTGGGCACTGTACTGTTACACATCACCAGGGCACCACTGGACATTACTGGGGCTCTGCTATATGTCATTGGGCAATGTTCCACATTACCAGGGCACCATTGGGCATCCCTTGGGCTCTGCTACATGTCACTGGGGCACTGTTACACATTACTAGGGCATCATTGGTTCTGTTACACATAATCAGGTTACCACTGGGCATTGCTGGGACTCTGCTACATGTCACTGGGGTACTGTTATACATTACTAGGGCACCATTGAGCATTACTGGGGTTCTGTTACACATAATCAGGTTACCACTGCGCATTGCTGGGGCTCTGCTACTTGTCACTGGGGCACTGTTATACATCACTGGGGTACTGTCACACATCATCAAGACCAGACTAGCCATTACTGGGGCTGTGCTATATGTCACCGGGGCACTGCTGCAGATCACCAGGGCGCCATTGATTGTCACTGGGGCACTATTATGCATTATTGGGGTACTGTTACACATCACCAGGAAACTGAGAACAAGCTCAACCAATTTGTGGATAGCACTGACAGAAAGGATAGTGCATTCTGGAGAAACAAGTCTGTAACTCATTACATCTGAGTGATGCCTCCAGGTGCATCTCTGATGCTTGTAGGTGTCAAATATTGCTTTTTCATATTTGCATCAATAATTCCAAAACCATGCCATGTACAATGTTTTAAAATATTTCGTCTTAAAGCTTACACAATGGCAAACTCAATTGCATTAATATTTGATCTCTATCTAGTGCAGGTAAAGAGATATTAACTGTTGTTTTATGATAATTTATATAGATATAATTTTCAAATATTTCTAAATATCTCAAAACCAAGTAACACAGACAGAACACCTTAGCCTCTTATGATAGCTCTCAGCTAGATGAATAAAATGCTGCTGACAGTATGTGTGTAACTTCACTGGTTGCTGAGATATTGTAAGCTGTTTACAAAATATTACAAATGTAATAATAGTTACTGTGTTTAGTGTGACTTATGAAATTCAGTTTAAGAACTAGAACCTAAAGAATAATACCATTATAAAAATAGTTTGTGCTGAAGGGTTTGCCGTTTATATTTCTTTCATAACCCCTATGGTTCCAGAGATATGAGCATTTGTTTGAAATGTGAGGACATTCATAGGTTCATAGGTTCATACTAGGCTATCTGCCCTAGGGCATTTATAAGCCTAGCCAGAGTGTGTGGCTCCCTTGTCTGTGGACTCTGCTTTGGTGTCAGTAGTGACTCCTAATAAAAGGACTGTGTCTTCTTCATATCCTGTCCCTTCAGATGAACTAGGCAATTAGCTATAATCTCATGGAAAGAAGCTGGCACAGTAGCTTTTAAAGTGTTTAACTTCCAGCATATTATGTTCATAGGTTCATAGGTTCATACCAGGCTATCTGCCCCAGGGCATTTATAAGCCTAGCCAGAGTGTGTGTGGCTTTCACCACCCCTTAGGATGAGAATACTATACCCATTAGTTTGCTGTGCCTCTGTCCAGCAGTGATACAGAGATGATTCCCGGGGTAAACCTACGATCTCCCATCCACTCGTCAAGATTTCTCTTGAACAGAGTCAGTGAGGGGCTCTGCCTCACATGGACTGGGATTCTGTTCCATAGTGTAGGGAGTCTCTGGGTGATGAATCTGTCCCTCCAGCACGTCCTATTTATATTCGTGTTGAGGTTTAAGTCTCTTGCTCTCGTGGCTCTGGTGGATTTGGATTTTTTGAGGTGGAGCATGTCCATTAATTCCGGGTTGGACATGGCCTTGTATGTCAGGCACAGATCACCTCTGAGCAGACGGTAAGTTGATTCTATCAAAAAAGGCTTTGGATCCTCAAATTGGAAGTTACAGTGCAAACTTCCTGAGCTCCACTGGAATGAATGAGTTAAAGAAAACCAAAGGAACTGACGGAGTAGATACAGAAGTGATATCTGTCCAGGGATTAATCCTGTAAAGTGGAAATGGCTTTGAATGGATTTTAGTAAACTCAAGGTGGAATACCAGCTAAAAGGAATGACTCTAAAAAGTACAGATCTGGAAAATGACCTTGGTTTAGTAGTAATAGCAGAAATTAATACAAGTCATGCATTCTGCCGTAAAACTAGAAGAAAGCACCCCAGAGACTCTCTGGCAAGGACTTTCTGATAGTTGTACTAGCAGTATTACAAAGAATTGTGCACAGCCAGATGTTCTGTAAACAAGTTTAGAACAAAAACAAAATAACACTATTCCAAAATAAGGCAGTGCTGCAAGAAAGGACAATTGTTTACAAACAGAATGGCAAACAATGTTGTCAGCAAACTGGACACAAGCAGCCTTGTTGTACTGGAGATATTATTTCAGTCTCTTTAAGAATATCGGTTAGACAGTTGGATTTTGCACCCAAACAAATCTTTGACAGATCTTCCAAGGTGCCACAAAAATGACAGAAGCTGTGTTCCAGTTGAAGTCTTTCTCTACAAAAGGATGAAGAAAACAGTGCATTTTGCAAACTAAGTGGAAAAGAACAGTATCCTGCACGTGTACCATTTCTTCTGATCAAGTAAGTTAAACAGGTATGTTAGAATATTACACTGATTTAATTTTTCAGTGTAGTCCTGTAACAGTTCACCCCCCCCCCCACCATAGCAGTTCCAGTAATGGAATAGATTTGTTGTATGTAGACATATGTGGCAAGCATATTGCAGTTCTGGACAACATACACTCTCCAGTTTCCTTTGGTATTCCAGCATTACTGTACTGCTGAACAGCCCCCCCCCCCCAAAAAAAAAGTATGCATGTACACTTTATTTCCTTAGTTTGGTCCTTTTTATTTCAAAGGAGCTGAAATAATCCTTGATGGTATTTTCAATATTGGGGGCATTATAGTTCTGTGCAGCATAAATTCCAGTGCACACTCCAAACATAACACTCAGAAGTGCAGAGAAAAGCAGTATAGCTACAACATAACCAGCGAGGAACCCTTTGAGAAATGGAGAGACCAATAAAGAGCCACCCTGTGGTCCGCCTTCTTGCACCTCCTGTTCAACTCTCTTCTGAATGCTTTCCAGTTGAATCTTCAGCTGTGCCAGATCCTTCAGTTTGCCAGCAATACCCTTGTTATTCACTGTCTTCACTACACAAGCATGTTTAGCCTGTCACTTTTGCAGCTCTTGCTTATTGAGATCTTAGCAGGTGTAAAATGTGAAAGCTGTAGCCACAGCCATTGATTAAGATGCTGAACTGTGTTCTTACTAGAACAGACACCAGGAAGAGAAAGGTGCTATTACCCTTCCATACCCGGATGATGCCTCAGCGGCAATACAATGTTCAGTTCATGTGACAGACATAGGGATACAAGGCTACCAATGAAGTTACAAGTAAAGGCTGCCAGAGTAATAAGAAGAACCGATGACAAGGCGAATCAGGAGAGGTTAGGATATTTAAAAACCTATTGTCATCTGAGGAGAGATGAGAAAGCTAGAGACGTGCCTAGGACACTTAGGGAGCAGTGTAATGGTATACAGCTCAAAAGAAATCATGGGGGGATTTATTTGTGTTTATAATGTTTGTGGGCTGGCTCAAAAGCCCTTTTCAACCACAACCCAAGTCGCAAGCCATTAACTGAGGCATTTAAAATCAGTAGCTGTGAATAATATGTAACATTTATAGATACATAGTTGTGTGAAATATTTACAACATAACAGAACAAAGCAAAATGGTGGAGTATATAACAAGATAAGTAAGGTTCAGTGAAATATTTTTCTTTTTTTAAAGCAGTTATAAATAGTATGAAAAGTAAACATTATGTAGTAGCTTGAGAAGTATACAGCTCTACTGCAGAGTTAGAAATAAAAAGGGGGTTAGAACAGACTGAATAAAATGAAGGTTAGAAATAGAGGGAGCAAGATATTTATTTAGTATTGTATTTACTGGCTTTTTTTTACCAGGAATGTCTGACAGAACAGTGCCCTTTTTCAATGGTAGCCATGTGAAAAAAACACATTCTACAGTCATCATGGGCATCATTTGTCAGTTTCATTCACGAGCAACAGTTCCAATAGTCAGACATTGTTGACATCAGTTATATCATTTACAAACTAAAAATAACAGTTACAGGTTGTATATAAATATCTATATTTTTAAGATAAAAAGTGCAGTCCAAAGAAAGGAAGGAGGGGAGGAGGCACAAGGAAGATAAAGGAGATGATAGAAGAGGATATAGTTGTGATAACAGTACATTAAATTTTGTGCAGGAGAGAGTTATGGCACAAATCCATACAGCAATATTAGTTTCAGTTTAACCAGCGGTTGTGCAAGTGCAGAGCCAGTTGTCCATCAGGTGTGGCTTCAGATGGCATTTAAAGTCTTTAAGGCTGCAGACTGTTTTTAAGTGGAGTGGGGTGGGATGGTATTCCTGCTATTAGCAATGCAGTGTGAATACAGGGAGTATCCTGCATTTCTTGTTAGGTTTAAGTTATGGAGAGTAATGATTCATCAGTGGAAAGTACAGATTTTTTAGTAGTGCAAGGTGGAATGATGGAGTGAAGAGATGGGAATTTTTCAGGGTTGCACAGTAGTTTGAAGTTGTAATTAATTGTGAGTACAACAGAGGATTATTTAGTTTGAGCCAGTTTAGATGACTTGAAGAGAGACTGTCATATGATCTATATTATCAGTTGGTTGTGGGTTTGGCTACTTTATTGTAGTATTGTTCTAGTATGGCCGACAGAGACAAGGTGCAATTGGTTAAGATAGGCGAAGCATATAATAGCATGGGGAGTAGAAAAGAAGTGGTTATGTTTTGTCTAGCAGAGATAGTAAGGTAGTGTTTTACTTTATAGAGGCAGCCTAGCTTTTGATGTGTCTTCTTTATGGCTTGCTGAAGATAGAGATCAAATTTCAGGTGGTCGTCTATAATCACACCTAGCAGTTCAGTGCGGGATATCAGTTCTGTATTGGTCTTGTTGGATGACAGTGTATTAAAGTTAGTTTTTTGGGAGGACAGAGAATTAGGGGCAAACAGAAGTAGTTTAGTTTTTTTGTTTGTTTTTTTTTTTATTTTATTCAGGAGGAGTTCTGAGTCATTGAGACAAGCTTCTATGTAGGAGAAGGATTTCTGGGTGAGTGTTTGGAGCATGGGCATTGCACTAGCAGCACATAATAGCGTGAAGTCATTGATGTATTGTACGATGGTGGCCTCTTTGGTTGCTGTGTTTATGTCATTGATAAATAAATTAAACAGTAGTGGTCCTAGGATGGAGCTCTGTGGGACTTCGATGGATATAGGAAGGAAAGAGAAGAAATCATCTTGCCATTTCACTGCTTGGGCCCTTTTAGTGAGGTAATAAGAATCCAGTTAAGTGAGGAGGGTGGCAGCCCATAGGAAGACAGTTTATTCAGTAGAATTTGATGATTGACTGTGTTGAAAGCCTTGGACTGATTTAAAAATAGGGCTGAGGTTAGAAGACCTGAATTTCTATTGTGATTTATTATATCTGTGAACTTTAGAAGGGCAGTGGTTATACTGTGACTGGGTCTGAAACCATGCAGTGAGGGAGAGAGAATGTTATGAGAAGTAACATATGTAGTAAGTTGTGAGTAAATACATCTCTCCAAGATTTACATATGGGTGGGAGAATGGCAATTGGTCTATAATCTGTGAGCTCGGTTGATGAGCCGCCTTTATGGAGAGGTATTATAAATTATTTTTCCATAAGATGGGGGACATAGTTTTCTTATCTAGAGCAGCTTATTATAAGATGGCATATGCAAGGCTATCTGCAGCAAGGTTGAGGTAGTCTGATGAATGTTGGTCAGAGGCAGTGATTGATGTCTTAAGGGTACACAGATATTTTTTAGTTGTAGATGTTGGCACTGGAGTGAGTAATAAGGTCTGCTGTGGCTTTAATAATTGGCGTGGGATGGCTGAATTTGTAGTGGTTTTGTTTTGTAGGAGGAAGGGTGCTGTATTAATAATATACGAGTTATATTGTGAAGCAATATTTTGAGAAGTATTAGTTGAAGATGGGCTGATTTTTCCAGGAATGAGCAATGTATTTATTGATTTCCAGAAGTTTTTTTTTATTATTCATGCAGGTGAGAAAAATTGAAATTATGGATATTAGATCTAATTTCCAAGAGGTATGCTATAGTAGAGTAAGGTTTTAGAGTTCTGAAAAAAATATTTTAATTTGCTTGCTCTGTTCCTATGCTGTGCTGGATCCAAAGTCTTCTTAAGACACACAGTCAGTTTACTGCTGAATCAGAGACACAGAGCTTTGCATGACTCCATCTGTAGTCTGTTTAAAGCACCAAGCCTTTCAAATTGCACACTGATAAAGAAATATATTTTGCAGCTGTAAGCACAGTTACAAATAACTTATTTTATAACATATGACACATACTGTTTCTGTTAGTTTGTAGCATATATTTACAAAGTTTTTTTCATTACAGATATGAATGATGAATTCTACAAAATACCTCTCTCTGTCCCTTTCTCACATAACTGAACTACTATAATAGTTATATAGAGTACTAGTCACGCACATAGATGTTGTTATTTCATCTTGGTATGTTTTCTGGCCTTCTGTGGGAAGTCACATAATGTCTGTTTTTAGACTTTTCTATTGTCCTTTTGTGATTTACTTGTAAGCACTTTTGCTGATGTGAGGATGCCATTAACAGAAATATGAAAGGAAACATCTGTACAAGCTGTTCCTATAGAAAAAACATCCCGTATTGCTGAATTTATAAAAAAGGATGTCTGTTAATAGATATTTGTTCTGCAAACATGAGAAAATCATGCCCTATATTGCTTTGTTAGGCTTTTCTGATGCTGTGAAGAGAAGCCTGTTATACATACAGTATGAATGCACATTTTACATTGCTAAACTCTATACATATATTCAAGAAAACTTTTTATTATATACTTTATCTTTCAGAATATTTACAACATAATTAATTTCAGCCTTATATTCTTAATATCTAACAATTCCCTTTTGTTTAATCATACTCAAAATACTTTATACTGATATGTATTTTTGATCACATTATATAGAAAACACATTAAGAAACAAAACCTTTAGTCTTCTTTTGATACAAGTCAAAATGCAATTTTACATAGTTAATACAATGAAAACATGTATTACTACCAAAACTGAATGTATTTAATAACTTTTTCTTTTGCAGACAATTTTGTGAAAATAGTTCATCAATAATGAGCTGTGTCTGCTTTAATTTAACTTGATTAATTTATTCTTTTGCAATTACAGAATTTAATTTATGACTTAGAACTGTTCCATTAACTCTTTGCAACTGTTGAATTAACTATAAGAGACAAGAACCATGTGCTACTGCAAGCATTTATACACTGCTGAAAATATACAGTTTCAATGTCATTTTAACCATCACATTGTGGTCATGTCTCTGAACTGCCCATTAACATCTTGGTAAAGTACTAAACTGGGCTTAGATAATACTTGAGGATTTAAAAAAATATGATTTATACATTAGAGAATGCTATGTACATATTAGTCCATTAGATGTATAAATACAATATTTAATTTTCCTTTAACTGGGGTAACCAATACTAGTACAGATAAAATGATGGTCCAAAAACCAATAATAGGACTCCAACGTAAAAACCAGTGATAATAATACAACTTGACAAATTACTTTTGAACTTATTACAATGTATCCTGTACAGTATGTATTTACACAGACTGTTTGCTATTCATGTATTTTAATCTAGTAGGTACCCTGGACCCATTTTTTTAAAACATGGTTTTTCACACATATTCATTACTAGACATTAATTTCATTTGTACTGAATTCTTCTGCATTTGTACATACAAAGACTATAAAGTACATTTAGTCTAATCTTACAAATGTAATAACATTAATATTAAGCAAAATCTTGGAAAATGTTTATGTCTCTTTAGAAATATCTAGTGGAATTGGCACCAAAGGCATATGTCCTGTTATTTTAGAAACATTCATGCTTTTTTATACCAACATTGTTTTGCCAAAAACATATTAAAATAGTAAATCATGACCAGTCTTGTTCAATTTTTTACATATCTTTACTCTCTCTTATATAGCTGTAATAAAGCAATTTTAAACCATCTCGTTTTTTAAACCATCTCTTGTATAGCTTTACAGCTTAACAGGTTGTAAATACAATTTAATACTAAACAATACAATAATAACCATTATGATAGCTATTAACAACTTGTAAAATATCTTATCCTGTCAGGTTTAATCCAGTTTACCAGTATTTCTAATACACTAATACCTGTTTTTCCCTCCACCCTAAAAGAGTATTGTCAAGAAGGAATGAGATATTATTTTTTTTCCTGTAACTCTATTTCAGACCCTTGTGCAGTACTGCTTATACAGTCAGTGTAAAACTGAGAAAGTGCCCCTCCCCCTGTGGTATAGTAGTATTGTTTATTTGCTTTAGAATGTACACCAGCCCAATACTTTGGCCAAACATCTGCTCCACTAGGCTATCAAACTATAGACCCCTGTCTGATTTGATAATTTTTATAAAGCGTTTGCTGTTCATTACCACTAGTAGGTATTTACACCCTCCTGCACAATTGATTTGAACTGTATGTATACTATAGCCCATTTGCTGGCTGTACTTGATGCAACTGAGGTTTTTCTTTTATTTTTTTCTTTTAATATTTACTTGCAAACAAATTATCAGTGACATCTATGCACAATTGTGACATTTTATTACAATGACCAAATATTGTTGCATGTAAACATTTTAACAATTATGTTTTAATAACAATGATGCTTTAGAAAAACTCAAGCTACTTGTCTGGCAATCAGTCTTGTTGTTTATCTTATCTTTCCAACATTTCCTGTAACTATTCATTCAGTCTAGGAAGGTCTGAGCTCACATTTTATACTCTATAAACTATAGTTAATTCATTTAGCATTTTTTCCTTTAATTTGATTGTGATTTGCATAACTATGCATTCATACTACATAAATAGACATTATTTTATAATTAGCTTACATGGATTTCAGTATTTTTTTATTTATTTAACTGCCCTACCATTAATTTTACAAAAACTGATTGACTAATACTATCTGTGATTTTATTTTATTTTTTTTTAATTCAGAAATGTAAATGTTTGGGGTGGTGTTGCTATACAGTTATATAAAATTGTAAAAAACAAATGGATATTAGCTTAACTAACACATGTTTATATTTACATTATTTATATTTGCTGTTGTCTGCTTGTTATTCTTGTGTATTGTAACAGATGTATTTTAGATGAAAAGAAAATACATGCATGTCTGCCTTGTATCTTTATATCTTTATACAAGCATGTCAGTCTTGTGACTTTAAATCTTTACTCTTATTAACTATTTTTATTTAATTTTTACATACTAGAACAGTTTTGTTTACCTTTTGACTGTGCTAAGAATGGCAGTCATATGCTCTACTTTACTGTAGTACTGATAAATATCTTGCTTTAACTGAATGGACATTTTAAACATTTGAGAATGATTTGTCCAGACATCAGATCTTAGCATGTATGCTTAACCATTTTCAAAACACAAACATATTATACAATATATTTCTTTTGCACAGATTAGCTGTGTATGCAGGAAGTCCCCAGTCTCTGTCAGTTCAGCTAATTTATATCCTTTATCCTGCAACTGCTGTTGAAGAGTTTCCTGTAATGTTGCATGGTCTTTCTGACATTCTTTAGTAAGCTGTTCTGCTGAATTTGAAACTCCTATGCACTTTTGAAAAGATGTATGTATAACTTGTCTAAACTTTCTGAACTCATTGTGTCTGTCTTTTAGAAGTTTATTACATTCTTTTGTAACAAAATGTACTAGAGGTTTTATCAGTAACTGATTTGACTGTTGTTGCAATTCTGAAATAAACCTTTTACATCTGGTGACAGAACATAACTGTCTAACATCTGAATATAATGTCAACATATTAACTTTCTGGTTCTTTACCATTACAATTTTTGTCTGTACAGTCTAACATTTGAATAGTGGCATGCACTGTATTTTTATGACATTGTACACACAATAAACATTTTTTATACCACACATGATTTTGTTTCAGATACCAGTCAAATATTGTAATCCATTTGCATAATGCCTTACTTTTAACTTGCAATCCCTTTGCATAATGCCTTACTATTAACTTGCCCTAATAAGGTTTTACATTTGCTAATATGCAGTATATACATTTCATTCTGTTATTATTATTATTATTATTACCTTTATGGCATTCATACTGTATGTAACACAGAATAATTTTCTTACCAGTCAACAGAGAGGCAGATGGCCAAGCTGCTTTACTGAAGATGGTTGAAAAGTCTCTGTAGTCACTTGTGAAGCTGGTACAGCAAAACTGGCAGTTTCAGTCTTACAACTTTGTATTGTACCTTTTCTGGAGAATTTATGGAACTGCTCACCTTTCTGCAATGCAGTCTCACTGGATTTAGACGTCTAATGAACTGTAGTGCTACAAACTGTAGAAAACTGTAGAAATCTGAAGTACTTCATGTAAACGTTAGTTACTGTGCTTTTACAGGAGTGACCTTATACAAGGCATTACCCACTCACTCCCCCTGTTTTTGGATACAGGCTAGGAACGTTAGTTAGGGGGTCACCATTGAAAAATGTATCTTAATTTGTATGCTCTGCTCCTATGCTGTGCTGGATCCAAAGTCTTCTTAAGACACACAGTCAGTTTACTGCTGAATCAGAGACACAGAGCTTTGCATGACTCCATCTGTAGTCTGTTTAAAGCACCAAGCCTTTCAAATTGCACACTGATAAAGAAATATATTTTGCAGCTGTAAGCACAGTTACAAATAACTTATTTTATAACAAACGACACGTAGTGTAGCATATATTTACAAAGTTTTTTTTCATTACAGATATGAATGATGACTTCTACAAAATACCTCTCTCTGCCCCTTTCTCACATAACTGAACTACTATAATAGTTATATAGAGTGCTAGTCACACACATAGATGTTGTTATTTCATCTTGGTATATTTTCTGGCCTTCTGTGGGAAGTCACATAATGTCTGTTTTTAGACTTTTCTATTGTCCTTTTGTGATTTACATGTAAGCACTTTTGCTGATGTGAGGATGCCATTAACAGAAATCTGAAAGGAAACATCTGTACAAGCTGTTCCTATAGAAAAAACATCCCGTATTGCTGAATTTATAAAAAAGGATGTCTGTTAATAGACATATGCTCTGCAAACATGAGAAAATCATGCCCTATATTGCTTTGTTAGGCTTTTCTGATGCTGTGAAGAGAAGCCTGTCTGTTATACATACAGTATGAATGCACATTTTACATTGCTAAACTCTATACATATATTCAAGCAAACTTTTTATTCTATGCTTTATCTTTCAGCATATTTACAACAGAATTAATTTCAGAATTATATTCATAATATCTAACTAGTTCATCTTAGGGTTTTCTTTTTTTTTCATAAAAAATGTGTATTATAAAATGGGTTACTTATGTGGGTAATAAGCTGTATGACCACAGAGTCTTTCAAAAGAATTTATAATGGATGGTGGCCTAAAAATAAGGGTGTAGTATGGGCAACTATACGCTAGCAGTAGAGCATGCCTTAAACAGTGTCTTTTCATCTTTTCTGCTATCACAGCTATCTAATGAATTCAAATAATTCACTATTAAATCACAGCAGTGTGGTAGTTTTGTGTTGCTAGACAGACAGACAGACAGAAATATATTTTCTATGTATTTTTGGTTCTGTATGATTCTTAAGCTATGTAGCCGACTTACTGGTCTTTTTATCAATAGCAGCAATTGATAAAGTTGTAACTTATAATCAAACTCAGTCTCTTTCTGTCTCTCCCTAGATCTCCAGATTGGCTTTTTAATTGTTATAATGATGAAGCACAGTCTGTTCATTTGGGGATTGTTGCATTTCGTGGTCCAGTTCCCCAAGGCATTAGCCAGCTGTATGACTGGCAAACCTGAACAGTGCATGGCGGCTACATTTGTTCCTGGCTACAACCTGGTTGGGGAAGGATTTGACATTGTAAAATTAACCCGGAAAGGAGCCTATGTGGTGGACACTCAGACTTGGAGGAGAGAAAATGATACATGTACATTGTGTACCAACTCACTTCTGCAAGGCAAAGTTCACAAGCTCCCCCTGTCTGTTGTGGATTGGCGGGTTCAAGCAGAATGTAAGCAGAGGGTCTCTAGTTCCCTTTATGAGTCCAACTCCTCCTTAGTGGAGTCTATTATATCTTTAATTACTAATAACTGGAAGACTGGCTTAGAAATGACTGAATCTGAAATCGCTAAAAAAATGGTTATGGCAGGCTCCCATTCCAGACTGGCAGAATTTTCCATGAAGAAGCTAAAACAAGACAAATACAGCTTTGCCAGTCTTGAATTTTCCTGCAAATACTACAGGTAAACATGAAATTTGTTCATTGTCTTCGGTGAGTGCTTTAATCACTACAGTAATTATAGCAGACTTCTTCAGACTAAACTGGCAAAACTAAACTACACTTAAAAATAAATACATTTTTGATCCCCTAACTGCAGTGGTGGTGTTGCGGTAGCGTTGTTGCCTCACAGTAAGATTTTATCCTGTTTGATTCTCAGCTAGAACATCTTCTGTGTGGAGACATGCGTGAATGGGCGTACCTTCGTTGAAGGTTGTGCGTCAGGGCTGGCAACTCGGCACATAAAAATCTACTGCCAATCATTAGCAGACCAGAGTTCCACTGTGGCGACCCCTAATTGGGAAAAGGTGAAAGACACAGCAACAACAACATTTTTGATCCCCTCAGACCTCATTTTTAGTGGACAGACACCCAGTGCCCCACATCCATGCCAGATCTACCAGCCATTCTCCCACCCCTCCTGGACTTATTCTGATATTGCTGGAGCCTCTTGTGGATCTTTAGGGTGTCCTGGGGGCTCAGCCATCTGTAGTTACACCCAATGTATTTTTTATATGCTTTACACACTTTGTACCTTTCTCCCTGCCACACACACACTCATTGGTTAGGTCCAAGGGCAACCCCCTTTTTTGGACCACACCTACCCTTAAAGAACATTATCAATGAGCACCCTCCCCCAAGATGGCACACCCATCCCTCCTTGCTGCTTTGTCAGTCACCTGAGCTGTAAATCAAACCCAGGTTGGCGGAGTCTTACTCAGGGCTTTATTCCTCTATGCCATCAGAGTAGCCTAAAACTAAACTGCAGTCTAAAAATTGTTGCAAAACTCAAGTAAAATGTTTCACTCCAATAAGTTACTACACCCATTAAAGTTTGCATCATTAAAGATTTTGTCACAAAACACATCTGAATAAAATACATAGTATATCATGTTGCAAATTATAACAAAATTAATGCTGGTTCATTATAAAATTTATCTTAAACATAAATGCTACATTTAAGTATTATACTCAGTAAAAACAAAAACAGCAAAAAATGTGATCTCTTTAGTACAATGAAACTTAAATGGCAGCTAGTAGAGTAATAGCTTCTTTTTAGAACACTTAAAATTAGGATAATCGTTGAAGTGACATCACAACCCCATGTGCAAAAATTGGAAAAGAGGGTCGTGGATGGATGGTTTAAAATTAAGAGGTCTATCGGCATCAAAATAAATCTGCTACAAATTCTCTGTAATCAAGCTGGTTATCTATCTGTCTGAAAGTCTCTCTCCATCACAAATGTTCAAGGGAAAATGTTTAGGTATTTAACAGAAAGTTGTATATTCTACACCTTGCACTGTCTGTACAGTCTTAGTGGTACAATATAATCATTTATTCAGGTGCAAAGCTTTTTCATTGTCTTCCCAGTGTAAAAAGCATTGCACCCATTTTACAGCATAATCCACACAGTCAGAATAAAAAGAAAAATAACCAAGCAATGTAAAATTTGTAACTGTTTGTTGACTATAATCGCTGGGAGAATTAGAAACATCCTTGCATATGCTACAAACTTTAAGTGCCTTGTTACTCTTGTCTTTCAGTTATATTACCCCTTGACTCAAAAAAATGCCTTATAACTTTTATTCTATTTATTGTTAAAAGTGAGGACTTCTCCACCTTCAAGAAAATGTCTGTATTAACAAATAGAATTCTTCAATTATTTCTAATAACTTGTTCCATGACTCTGCTATCTACCAAAAAGGTTAAAAGCATATATGTTCCAATTAATGTCATTACAAGAATTGCTACTAATGTCTAATGACATTTCACTGTTAATATGAAAATGTTTATCAATTACTACTTCGACCATGTATTCAACAATATTAATAGGATATCTTTTCTGAATCCTGATGCTGAAGTCATGCATATCATCAAAAAGTAGTAATCATCATTCAAATTATGTACATTGACCTACCAACTCTGTTTCATTTAAGATAAGTACAATTCATGCTATCATAATAAAACAAGAAACTGCTGATACTATTTTTTCTAACTAATGTTAGTGGCTAAGAAATCTACCATCCTCTCTGTATACACATTTATCTATAAATATAATGTGGAAACAGTTATTACTAGAAAAGAAAGAAAAACAATTGCAGTAAAACTAATAAAAACAAGAAAATGCTGCAATGAAGCATTATCTTTCCTTCCAAAGAATATATGATTAATAAAATTACATTAAAAACAATACATTTAGAAACACATTGATTTAAAAAAGGAATTCTCTTCTGAATAGCACATAATGAAGTGTATGTAACTGGGTACCATTATGGTACCCTTTGCTATATCCTTAACTGTTGGTAAATTTATTTTAAAACAAGAAAAAGGTGCTACTCAGTAGCTGAGCTACATATTTTCTGAACAAACAAATTTTGATACAGATGAACTCCTCACTTTGTACCAACATGTTTAAATGAATATCATCAGGAATTGCAGTATAAACAACACTGACATCTATTTTAACAAACAACTTTGTTTTAACTTTAAATGCAACAAATGCCTTGATTTTTAAAGTGTTGATTTGATCTTTTTATCCACAAACATGGAAGAGACTCAAAATCCAGTAGCTGCACTGCCATTCTTAGTGTGTGTTGGGGGGGGGGCATGCTATTGGACTTTCAATGTGCCATATATTAAGTTCACACACTTCACTTGATATAGCACCATTAAACAATAATCAGCCAAGACTGAAGAAATTTATATTCTATAAGCCTCATCAATGTTCTTTTTGGTTACTTCCTTACAGTGATGGCAGGTGACTTCAAATCAAAGGGGGGCTGCAGGAGACAGCTGAATGGGTGGGGTCAATGGGAAGGGGTGCGGCCGACTAGAAAGGGGAAGACCTATGCTCAAAACCACAAAAACTAACTAAATACACTGCCCTGAGTGCCAAACTGTTATTATGAGAGTCCAATCAAAACCGAATGAAGTGTAAAAGAAAAAAAAATATTTCAATGCATTGGCTGCATGACAGCTTATGTAATATCTAGATGGAAATAAAAAGGTTGTGAGGCATGAAAAAATAAATTATTTTTTAAATACATTAATGGAATGCCAGTCAAAATCAAGTATAAGAAAAACAAGCAGCACTCAACTCAAACCACTTCTTGCACTGCAGTTCTAATTATAATTTATATTCAGCTTTATTAAAGTACCAAGTAACATGCTGAAAGTAGAAATCTCTGATGCCCCTACTTGTAAAAATGTTTCTAATCCAAAAAAAGACCTGCTGCCTGACAACTATCTACTTGTTTCATGGGGAAAACATGATCAAAGTAAAAAATGAAAAGCAAACACGAAATAAGCTCAAGATACATTGCTTAAAAGGATTACTGTACAGGTTATGGAGCACGATTGGTATTCTGTTTAGTTTACGGGTAAAATCTGCAGAGATGACTGGAAGTCTCCAAGTGTAATGAGCTTCTTAAAATAATGTAATCCTGTCCTTTATTATAAATACTTTCATATGCATTTCAATACCCAAGGCTTATACATTATCTAATTAAGTATTCTCTACATGGCAACAACAGAAAGGCTTTCGATGTTGGCAATTCTTTAACAGTATGCTTATTAAAGCTTACATGCATCTTAAGATTTCAGCCAAGCTTACCTGATGGTCATTAAAGTATTGCTACTTAAACACAGAGCAACAGGCACTTTGAGTAATAAGCATAAATCAACAGTACAAAAAATATGACAGAAACCAGACCATTCTGCAAAAATCAAGGACAGATGAAAAGCCACTCTAGTACTTGTGTCTACCTTGGATGGGGGGGTACTCTGCATATTCACACTGCTTAACTACTCCTTGCCTTGCTTCGACACATCCAGAGTCACTACATGGGGGAGTGGGGTGCAACAAGTATGTCACAATTTGAAATGTCTCTGGCTGACTGTGATGGCCCTGACACATTTGTCATACCTCTCAACCTCAGAGCAAGAAATCTGGACAAAGCCATACAAAGAAGTGGGACAAAGGCCCAAAAATAAGGACAATTTTTAAAATATTGCTCTTATAAACATAGAAAGATAATAGAATAGGTCTTGCATTAGTATGACTTTTCTGAATGGTATGGAATCTGAAACTCAAATGTCTGTCATTATTTTCTAACTTCAGTCTTTAATGATTTGTCACTAATTTGCCAAAAAAAAACAATTTTATGAAAAATCGACCAAAAATGTGATGTAAAAATATAAAATAGCCACACAATACACTGGGAACCTGTCAAAGAAGGGACACTTTAATATTAGTACTGCTAACTTGAGCAGCTGACAAAATAAAATAATCTACACGCATTTCTGAAATAAAAGTAATCTATAACTCTAATTATTACAGTTATTTCTTAATTGTAAACCCTCCATGTTTTCTTCCAAAATTGCTATTATGTGGAGGGATTATTATTTGAGCCAAAATCAGAGACAGTTGAGAGGTTTGGCTATGCCTAATTCTATAAAGCAATTTATTTGCATGTACCTCTCAACCTGTTAATGCAATAAATCTGGGCAAGGCCAAATATATTGGGGGAACATATAAACAGTACTAAAAATTGCTCTTGTATAAACTGAGACAGTTGACAGAACAACAGGTCTTACTTTAGCATGCATTTTTCTGAAGGTTATGAAGTCTGAAACTCAGTGTGTCATTATTTAGTGCCTTAATTCCTAAATGATTTGCCAGAAAACCACAACTTTTATAAGGAACAAACCAAAAATAAGAAGCAAAAATCTATTCATTCTTTGAAAATCTGGACAGTTGGGAGGTATAGTTCAGCTGGGGCTGTCTAAGTTTGCCGCCCTTCCCCCTCACAAAATCATGGTCGAATGGAGCCTCCACCTGCAGCCATTCCAATGATCCATTACTTGGCTATTTCACTCCATTTACCATAAACACTAATGTACATACTGATTTACTTCTATGATGATTTGGACTTAATTTGAAAGTTTTATTTTGCATTTTACAGCACAAACACTAAGACATCTCTGCTAAACAAACTTAGCATTAAAACTTCTCTGCCTTGAAACTCACATTCATTGAAACAGCATTGAAACCCACATTCAAAGAAAATACATTTTACCAGTGGCAGATAAAGATTAATTCTGGGCTGTTTTCAAATCATAGGCCCCTTGCATATGAAACATACATGTGCTCTTTGATACACCTTCCTATTGTTTTGAACATTTTTCCAGTAAACAATGAAACAAAACGCATGCATCAATAATGACAAAACTGCCCAATTCAGAACATTTCCATCATAAAAGTCTACTCAAACTTCTACAGTCCACCATTATCAGTACATATGCACAATTCTACAGTCCACCATTATCAGTAAATATGCACAATCTCTGAAGAAGTAAAAAAGTCATCTAAATAATTCCACATTAAATAAATCTGTAACTAATAAAGAGGTTGCTGCTAGCAAACACCTTTATATTTCATGGTTTCATCGAAAAATAAAGTGTCTGATGCCCCTGAGGAATAAATTGCCTATATTACATTAAAAATGATAAGCTAGTAATATTGCAATAGGAAATGGATGGCAAACTGATAACAGGCTCATAGTTAGTATCTTAACTTTTTCAGTACGGCAGCATTCACCCCTTGTGGGAGTAGAACCAACAACCTTCTGCATCAAAAGCAAGTACACAACTTGGCATAGTGGTATTGCTGACTTAGCATAAGCAGCACTAAACTTCTCTTCACCTGCAGCTCTCAGCTCCTTGTAAAATCTACTCAATACTCAACTGCATCTCAACTTCGCAGGACAAGAAATCTGGAAAAAGCCAAATTTATTGGGGGGGGGGGTCAAAAGGCCAAAAACCAGGGACACATTAAACATTGCTTGTATAATTTTGGAAAGTTGCTAGATATATATATATATATATATATATATATATATATGTGTATGCATGTATGTATATATAAACATACATACATTCAGCTAGTTTATTCATTTTGTAAAGAAAATTTTAGAAGTTTGGAGTTCTACAAGATGAGCTTTGATAAGTAAGTTTGGACTATATTAGGATTAAACTGGCATTTTTTAACTGAATTAAAACTGCAGTACGATATCATAGGCAAAACAAGCAGCACCAGATACTATTAACCTAAAGGCAGAGCAAGAGCTTTTTTTTTTTAATTAATAGTTCACATATGAACATGCAGATGAGTAAGTCACAAATTTAGTTATAGGTACAGAAAGGCTGGAAATGTGTACAAACTGAAATTACAGATTAAATATATTCTTAAGAAGTGAAAGACAGAAATCATAGACTTTCTTTCCTTGCAGCTGTAGCTCTCACTGTCTCACCAAACAGACGTGTACACACATTTTCCTGTCCAGTCTAGAAGTTCTAGATGTTCTTACAAATGTCACTTGTACATTAAAATGTCAGGCAAATTGTTGTTGTTTTCTGCACATGCATTGCATTTTGTAAGGATCCCTCTCTGCAGCATGCAAAACTGACTAAAACAGCATATCAGGTTCTGCCTCTGCTGTTCCCCAATATTTAAATAAAACAAAATGAAAAGAAATCTCCCTTGTTGCCTTGCCTATTTCTGGGCTTATTTACATCTGAAAATGTCATGATGTTTCTATAATGGAAATAATCTATAGTTTTCAGTAGGACTTAATAGCTTCATGAACTTGGCATATGTAATGATGTGTTCTTAAATTAGCATCACTTTGAAAACTAAAGTGTTATAAACAGAGGAAATGTTCCTTCCATTGCTGGTATTATTAGCATCGTCTTCTTTTGATGAGCTATCAGGAAATTCCAAACTCTTTGAGTTCACATCCATATTTATCCAGACCAGATACGATACCAGGCAACTGAAATGCACACATCAATTTACCAGACATTCCTAGAGGAAAAGTGGCCTCAATATGAGACCCTGCAATGCAGACATTGGACAGTATAAGCCACATAACTGAAGATATGTTTGTGTGTCCGCGCATGTGTGTCTATTTGTTAAATGGTCAGAAAAGAAAAAGACAAATGTATATACTTCTGTGTTTAATCTCTGATATACACATATCCGTGGTGGGGATAGAACTTTTCCCCAAGAAAATAAAACAATGTTCATGTTGATAGCAACTATAGTACCTCAGAACAGCTAGCCCTCATTCTGGTGTACTTTTGGTGAATGAAAATGTTCAGGGAAGAAGACTTACTGAATCTGTCTTTACCTGATTTTGAAGCAGACACTGATTAAAGGCTCTTCTCCATCTAGATCCGCTTGTCAGACTTCATTTGTCTCCATTCACTATTGTACAATAATTGAAAGATTACAGTTTGATTAAACCATTAACTGAACTGTCATCGTTCATCTCTATCCTTGTGCTGTCTGCACTGTATCTGGAGTTTTACAGGGTTCCATTGTAGGCCATTTTAACTTATTTAGAAATGATCACTGAATAGGGTTTCTTATCTAAGATACTATGATAATATAACAGTGCAGTTACAAAAATAATGCTGCAGTATTTGAATCCTGCTGGTGTAATTATTACACCATTTGATCATTGCATTGTTTAATACCACTGACTTTCTGTTGCAGTCTAAAATACCACATGTATAATTTTCTGATGTGCTAAAAATGAACGTGCTTTTTTCCCTTTCCTGACTGATTGTGGTCACTCAGCTGAACTGGTATAAGACAATAAATGCCGATTTTTTTCTCAACTTCATCTTTCTTTCATCAGTTGTGATTCCAATATCAGTAAAATTAGAATCAAATCAAGATTTATACACATTTTTAACATATATTACATCTCTGTGTCAAAAACACATTTCTACTTCTCTTGCTAGACTGCAGCTAATATTTACAAAAATATATACATTTTCACACCCTCTTACTTTTACAGAACTACTCAGGGTCATGGCTTGCAAGCTACCAGACTGTCTGGAGATCACTGTGCTGGATATCTGACTTATACCATCATGGCATGAAAACCGTTTTTTAACCTGACAACAAGGATTGTATTAGAAGGGCTAGCAGGAGCTGAAGAAACTATCTCTGGTGAAGTGTAATATTAAGAATATTCTGGTTGTCAGCACATGGAAGAAAGGTCATGTAATGATGCCAGTATCTGCCCTTCTACAGCACTTTCCTATACCTAAACAAACACACCCCTGAAGCCAGCGATCGACCGTCCGACCATGTCTCCTACCTTCTGAAGCCAGCGACCGTCCAACCATGTCTGCACCTACCTTCTGAAGCCAGCGACCGACCTGCATGGAAGCCATATAATCCAGCCAACAGAACCGATCGCTCTACATGACGCTCGCGCAGCGAAATCCCTGTGAGAGCTGAGAGAGAGCTCTCAGCTCACTCCTCATTGGCTCTGACTGCAAGGGAAGCAGTCCGGAGCTCCTCTATTCTGTGCGGTCGTTGACCGCACAGATTTCTGGGTATCCTACAGCACAGGTTGCTGGGTACCTGTTTCTCTGCATTCGGACTGCCGATAAAGGCAGTCTGAATAGATTTTTTGTTTCACGGATTGTTTTTCTTGTTTTATTTTCTAGGTGGGAGGGCTGCCCCTGCTTCCTTATAAAAACAAAAACTGCAAGCAAGTTTAGAATTACCACTTTATACACATTGGTATTCATAATGACTTGTGTTCTACCAGGTCTATGACAGATGATCGACTTTTCGGAAACTTGAAAAAAATATTGAACAGACCATATGATCGAGTTTCCAAAAACTTGAACATAAAAAAAAAAATACCTTTTTTATGTTTTTGCATGGTGGCAAGCCCCCCTCCCCTGCAAATTATATATACCAACTCCGAGATTGCGCTACAGTGAGGAAAAGGATACATTTCTCGATCCTCGCTGTACTGCGATCTCCATTCAAAAGCTTCAAGTTTTTTAAAACTCGATCATATCGTCTCGACCATATGGAATTCAAACGTCTAAAAACTCAATCAACTAATAGGGACCTGTTCTACCTTACCTGCTTTCATTATGCTGATTTTTTTATATCAAGCTACAAATCCTTTTGTTTTTGAAAGATTAAAAACAAGGAATTTAAAACTAATGAAATTTCCTTTGAAAAGACAATAACACAGTATGAAGGGATGATTAAAAAGATGAGTTTACATAATAAAAATAGAGTTAGACCCATTCCATCATCAAAAAGAACATTCAGGATCAATATGCAGCAGTAAACTGTTAGTGTTTTAACAAATCATGCCTGACTGGGAAGTATAAACATGAAATGTTCTATAATAAAAGTGTTTCTTCTATTGTCAAATTCCATTAAGAAAAATGTAGTACCTTTAAATGAAATAGTATTGAATACTTGTTAACTCTTTTGTTGTGGTCTCTGTCTTGAATGAAATTATTACACAATTATCCCCATGTCCAGATCAATGATATTGTTCCTGCCTTTCCAAAATGCAACATAAAGATTTTTAGAGCCATCTCCAGGCCACAAAGATATACCTAGTAACACCTAAACAAAACACTAGTTCTCAAACAGGCAAAGAGGGACAGAAAACAACCAATCAGAGTTGTCAATAAATGGCAGAGGTTTACATCACTAGCATTGCCTTGTTGGGTCACCTATTACTTAGCTCTAGAGGACTTTCTCCTTCTCTGTCTTTTTGTCCCTGTACAGAAGGTAGAGCTAATTTGGGAAATAATTGCCATATTCTTCAGGGACAGAAAAGATATTTAATAAGTTTTTTACTTGAAGTGGCCACAGCTGATGTCTCAAAGAAAGTACTTTGGACCTATATTTCTAGGACCACTGGTAATACGGCATCCTACCATTTTTTTAATCATTTTATTATGAGCAGCGTTTTTCATTTTTACATGCTGTGTACTCCCCATGCATTGTGCAGTGTTATTTTGGCACTGATTGTAACTACAACTATTTTATAATTACATGTTTATATAATACTAATAAACTAGGCTCATGCCAGGTGATAAATATTTGCATTTAACTTTCAATAACTAGCAATTCTTAGGCATGTAAAGCCAACTATCACAATCAACTATTCTATCTGTTCTTATGTCAACTTCAATTTAACATCTATCCTCAAACAAAAACAGTTAAACACACAAGTTAACTATTTTCAATATAATTTGAGATCAAGAGTTAATTAGAGACCATATTAATTTGTCTTCACTATATTACAAATCTTTACAATTGGTCCAGTAACTTCATACCTTGTATTGCAGACTACTTTATTAAGAAGATGCCCATCTTAAGTGCTTCAATCCATATTAATATCTTCTTCAAGCTCTATTTTCATTACAGAATCCATTACAGACCATTTTTTGCTATGGAGTTCTGTTTTTGATCTCTGACAGATTCTTAGTTCCAATTTTTTAATCTGTAATCATCCTTTTCTCCTCTAAAGCACACTATTTTACACCAACTGAACAAAAACATCTCAATGCTGAGGTTAAATTGTCATCTACGTATAAGGCAACATTTTGTTCAACTCATTTTTACTGAAGCAACTCTGTACATAGCCTTCCCTAAAAAAGGCATCCAAGAACCTCTTTCTGAACTGTCACATCTTCAACATCTGTCTCCTGTCTCTGGGATTTTTTTCAAGTCTCCTAGGAGTATAGAAATATCTGTATAAACATTTCCATGCAACAATTCAAGCATTCTCAATTTAGTTGCATGGCTCGGGTTAAGATGTATTTCCCTTAACTGATCATCTGTAATATCTTTATTTAATTGTTCACTCCATACTACTTTACCTTTATACTGTATTGTCTTCTAAAATATAATACTGCCCTAAATGCTCTACATACTACTTCTTTTACAGTCTTCCATTTTGCTTCTGGCTTCTTTTATACAATCTACTATTTGTGGTTTAGCAAAATTACTATCCAGCCTTCGCATTTCTTCATTGAACTCTAACATTAGACCTGTATATGCAAGTTGATCTGAGTTCAGTAATCTAAAAGATTGCCTCTCTTCATCCCATTGTATTACCTCATCTCATTTTACCATTTGCTCCTAAAAATCTTCGTTCTTTGTTCTTTCTTTTCCAAATGCTCATTACATTTTTCTTCTGCATCTTCAGTATTGTTATTACTATAAATAGTACAAGTTATTTATGTTTTATAAACAAGAAACATCTGTATTAAGTTATCAGTTAAGACACAGGCAATCATACTTTTACATAAATGAAAACAAACCATAATGACATATTTTCATTTGCAAACATTATACATCACTTATAATCTATCTAGTCATTGTCAGTCAAATATTACAAAGCTCATTCAATTCCTGCCTACCCTTAAACATCATTCCTTCTTCAAAACATTATACCACATGTATTGTTCCTACAATTCCCATTTTTTTCTATGTAATTTGTTCCTACCCTTTTCTAAAGATCCTCACTTCCAGTTGTTTTATCTCTATAACTTAATTCACAACTTCTAGTACTTTAGATTTTGATTTCCATTTTCTAGTAATTGCTTTTTGGCAGTCACCAGAATTAAACTCAGCAAGGCCTTACTATGTCTAGGCAATTCCAATTCTGTATCACAGCTCAAAAAATAATGTCCTTAGTTATACCAATTTGCTCATTCAGTATTTCTGATAGAGTAGCCTGCATTGAATTTTTAAAGTCCGTCAATCTGTTACACTTCCAAAAAACATATTTTCACTTATCTCTTTCTTTCCCACCACATCTCCAACATTTGCAATCTAACTGAAGAAAATTTAACTTGGGGTATAAAAATACTGATGCAAGCTCTTCCAAGCAAAGATCATAAATATTCTAGACATTGTTGCATATTTGGGAGCCATGCATATATCCCCTGTTGTTTCTTTGGGACTTGCTTATCCAATCTCCCTTTCCAATCCTTTCTAACTTCCTCTGATTGACTTCTATAGTTATCATGCAATATTTTATATCCCTACTAATTATCCCTTTGTTTAACAACAGCTCTGTTCTATAGTCTACTATAAACTCTACCACTGCCAGCCTTTTGCTTATGATCCTCCTATTTCTTTCACTTTGCCTATATTCTGATATCAGTCCTTGATAGGGAAGGCAATCTCTAGCCTGCAGTCCAAATGAATTCCTGGCTTCTTCCCATTCTGTTACCTTTCTCTATATAGTTGTCTGCTCCAAGTATCTCAGCTCCTTTGCCAGTTTGCTTTAATAAATTCCAGCCCCCCTCTTGCCTATTGTCTGTAACCCTAAATTCATTCATACCTATCAGCAGAATCTCCTTTCTCGATCCCAGTGTTGGCTTAGTTTTTAGAATACTTTCTGCTACTTTATTAATATAATATTCTGTATAGCTTTGTTGTCCTCAAGGATCTGCATCCAAAATCCCAGTCTCTCCTTGTTTCTTGAAATTCCCCTTTGTTTCAAAATCATCCCTTTGCACTTTGAATTATATCTGTCTGCTTGAGCCTTAACTCTGAAATGCCCCTTCAAATCACATAATCCCAAGCCACATTGAGCTATTGGAAGGATCAACTTATCCCACTTGACTCTTGCCTTCTTCACCTCCCAGTTAAAATCACTCAGCTCTTTATAGGTTGCTATCCACAACTTCTCCTCTGGTTGATATATGATACAATATGCCTGACAGGTGTATAAAACTAAAAGGACTAACAACATTTTCACTTCTTTTATCTTGCTATCCATAGCCATAAAACAGAGGTTCTAATTTCTCAGTTCTTGTATTATGTTTTGAATAGTGTCTTCCCACATGTCTTTAGCTACCATAACAGAATCCTTTTTAGTCCATACTACTAAGTACTTAATTTTATCATGTCCCAATAAATACTGGTATTGCTGAATCAATTCATGTGTGGGAACATAATTACAACTGTTGTCTTTGCTTTCCCTTCATTAATTTTGTATCCCGAAAACTGTATCAGAATATAAAACAACACTGAAATTTCCTTTTCTGATTTTATCAGGTATAAAATAACATCATATGCAAATAAAGCCATCTTTTATTGACTAGCATATCAGTTATATCCTTGAATTTCTGAGTCCCTTACTTTCTTTACCAATGGTTCTTAATATAATGTAAATAACAAAGTGGAAAGAGAATTCCCCTACCTGGTCCCCTGCTCAAACAGAACTTATCAAAGAGGAACCCCCACA
Source organism: Protopterus annectens (assembly GCF_019279795.1). Classification (NCBI taxonomy): domain Eukaryota; kingdom Metazoa; phylum Chordata; order Ceratodontiformes; family Protopteridae; genus Protopterus; species Protopterus annectens. The sequence goes on along the minus strand of NC_056744.1, from coordinate 1,643,064,623 downwards.
CACACTTTAATTTTCCTCTCTAAGCCCTCATATATCCTCCTAATCAAATTTAGAATTTTATCAGGGTATGCAAATGCTTTCATTGCCCTACTCAAAAACACCCCAGTTTACTCTGTCAAATGCTGTCTCTGCATCACTACCCACCAACAACAGTGGTATTTTCTTACATTCTGTTTCCCTCTGGGTCATCAGTGTCCTATTAATGTTTCCAAACTTTATAGCTATGTATCAATGTGGTTTTGTGGAGAGGAGGCAAACATTTGACATCACCTTTGCCATTCTTCAGCCATTATAGACATAAACACTTTATAATCATGGTTTAGAATTGAAATGGGCCTATATAAAGATGGATCCGATGGGCCTTTACCATCTTTAGGTATTGCAGCCATCACCACTTTCTTCCAGGATATTGGGGCTTCTCCTCCTTTTAAAATACTGTTAAACAAATCCTTCCAGATTATCACTTTCTTCCATTCTTACTTCCAGACTTCCACAGGAATACCATCTATTCATGGGGACTTTCCTGTAGATGGTTGATACATCACCATTTTTATTTAATCTCTTCCTATCCTAATTGTTAGTAATTGAGCATCATCTATCTCTAACCTTGGTATATTTAATTCTTCCATAAACCTTTCCATTTGTACTTTTTTCTTGATTTCCACATTTCTCTGCTTTATATAGATTTTCATAAAATTTCCAAAATATTTCTATTGCCCCTACATGATCTCTGGTCATTTCCTTGTTATAGGCTCCCTTAGCTTGGTAACAGCTCTTTCTATTTTCTGTTGCCTGAGCTGTTGTACTAAAAGATTTTGTGCTTTGGAGTTATTATCAAGAAACAGTTGCTGAACAGCAATCTTTCTAAACTCATGCATATTATTGAGGTACTCCCTTATTTTCTCTTTAGCACTCTGCAATTGTGTCTCTTCTTGTTCTGTGAGAGTCCCCTTATTCTTTAATACCTTAACCTTTGTCAGTCCCTCTTATATTCTATCCTATTTTTAAACTCCACTTTAATTTTTTCCCACTCCCTACCTATATTTTCAGAAGAAATTTCTATCTTCACTAATACCTCCCAAATACTTTTCACTACCCATTCTTTATACTCTTCTCTGTTTAAGAGATAGGTGGGGAAGTGCCAGTGTCTCATTTTTATTTCATTACCCTGCATTTTTATTTTAGTTATTATTGGCAAGTAATCTGAAATAGTTATTGGATGCATATCAACATTTTCAATTAAATGCACATGTTCCTGTGAAATATAATTTCTGTCTAGCCTATCCCACTTTTTGTACCTTGGAGAATAATATGTAAATTATCTGCAAACTCCTACTACAAATTCAGATCTTCCACACCAAATATTTTCATTAATGTCTTCAAAAATCTACAATCTTTTCCCTTCTACCCACCCCCCAATATATCCTCACTGTTGCAAATCAAATTTTAGTCCCCACCTGTAAGTAATACTCCCTGCTGAAAGCTGATTATTTCTCCCAGAATTTTCTTAAGCTCCATTATAGCAGTTTTATGTAGAATATAAATACGTGCCAGCTTAATCCTCCTCCCATGCCAGTAGCCCCTTAGTGCTACAAATCTACCATTATTATCTTTTTCCCATTTTTTATCATTATTGGTGCTATTCTCACAATTAATATTTGTATTCCCCATTTTCCTTGTCCCAGATGTTCTGCTGAATAGCCATCCTGAAATTCATTCTTTATAAAATTCTCATGGTCAGTTCTTTACAAATGTGTCTCCTGTACATAACTATTTGCACTCTACATTTTTAATATAGTTTACTACTCTGTCTTCTTGTATATATCTGTGAGCCCATTCACATTTAAAGATAATATGGGAAGAGTCATTATGAAGGCATGCTATTATTCCTACCTGTTATGTACGACAGCTTGTTTAAAAAAAGTATAGTTTCAGCTTTTGTGTTAGATGCATACACTAATACTTGGCAGGTTGATCTTTTGTACAGTTGCTTCTTGCCATATCCATTTGAACCTATGTCACATCTTACAAGACCTTCTGTTTTAATGAAACCCTCAAACAAAACAAAATAAAAAACACCCTCAGAGCACCTCCAAGAATCTACTAACGTAATACTAACACACAAAACTATGTACATCTTTAAATAATTAAGTTTAACCCTCCTAATAGGAACAATTGTCCCAGACTGACAGCCACACCCATAGATTTGGATTAACCTATAAGGAAGGTTATCGGTACAGACTGTGCTTCTACTTCCACCAAGTGTTGTCTGCTTTGTCTTATCTTTATTCCTCTCCCAGATGTAAAAAACAACTTGAATGCTTTCAGAAAACATTATGTCTTAGCCATTGGAAGAAAACAGTATTATGTTTTTATTGTCCCTTTATCAGATTTTCTCCATAAAAAAACATGAGACCCTGATAAAGAGTTGCCTTCCACTATAAGCTTTTCATATTTCATTGTGAAGATTTATGTGCTAGAGAAATCTTTTCATTATATTCAGTGTTCTTTTATTTATTTGCTTCCCCTTAAGACTTGTTATTAAATCAAGCTAAAGGTCTTAATCCAGTCATTCCCTTATGCAAAACTAAGGAAAAGCATACCAATTGTTTTTGTATCATGCTCTTTTTTTCCTAGGCTTTCTTCTGTTTTTATATTGCAATGGCTACATTTCTTAAAACTGAACAAGAAGAAAGAAAAGAGTAGGGAAAAAATAGGGGCACCTGTTTACTTTAGTATCCCTATTACACACAACAATAACTGAAAAAGCTATAAGCTGTTGATTTTATCCTATTTTTCAATGTCTAACTTCCTTTAATATAAGGATTTTCTTAATTTTCTGTATACAAGGCTGAACATAAGATTCTTTATATGCCTTTCCTACTTCTGCCTATATGCCCATGTATGATCCTATCATTATCTCTTTGGGAACTATGCCTGCCATGTGCTTACATTTTTGGCATATAGCCCATCTCCTGAATGAAATATGTTAATCTACATTGTGTGGCCTTATAGTATGCCTCCAAATCTGGAAGTCCAAAACTACCCTATTCCAGTAAAACTATTATTCTTCCTGTTGCTGTCTTTTTCTTGTGTTATCCCAAAGAAACTCTTTTATTTCTTTTTCCATATTCTTCCATATCTGTGCTCTTGGTTGATACATACAGGCCTGACCTATGTAGAGAACCGGCAATACAAAAAAACATCTAAATAGCAATTTCCATTGTCTTATCTTACTTATAGTCTTTTGAGTAATTTTTTTCCTACAGTTCTTTTTTTTTTTTTTTTTTTTTTTTGTACATGAAACATAGCTGCTTACTCAACATTAGTTTTTAACCAAATTCCTAAATACTTCATTTTATCATGAACCCACAAATAGGGTAAGTTCTGTGCCAAGTCAGATGTTGGATTATAATTCATTACAATAGCCTTTGTTATTGCTTCATTTACTTGATATCCTGCTGTACTATTCAGAATTTAATTTTACCAAATATAATTTTATATTATGTTCTGGATGGGTAATATATTACATTATCTACAAACAGCTGTGCTCTCCTTTGTGTTTCTTTATCTATATTTAGTTATGTCTGATTATCTTATCACTATGTCTAATGGGGTCTATATTACGAGATCGAAACCTTAGGTAGTCGAATACCTAAAGGTCAATCACTAAATATCAAAATGTAAAAATCACGAATGGCCGTTTACACAGGAAAACAATGCCATTGGCCAAACTAAAAAAAAAAAGTTTTAAACAGAAATCAAGTGGGGGGGCCCCCAACTAATTATACCAACTCCGAGATTGCTCTACATTGTAAAAAGGGCAAAATCTGCATAATGGCCAAACGACTTGTTTCCCGGTGTGGAAATGGCCATTTGCGATTATTACATTTCAATATTTAGAGATTGACCTTTAGGTATTCGACTACCTAAGGTTTTAATCTCGTGATATAGACCCGGCTAATGGCTCTAAATACAAAACAAAGAATAATGAAGAAGGGCACTCCCACCTAGTTCCATGAAGAAGGGCACTCCCACCTAGTTCCATGAAGAAGGGCACTCCCACCTAGTTCCATGAAGAAGGGCACTCCCACCTAGTTCCTTTTGTAAGGCTAAATGTTTTAGACAAACTTCACCCTAGCTTAAGCTCCTCTGTAGACATTAAATATTAAGGTGTAGTTGCAGATGACCACTGCATTGTTCATCAAGTGGCTTTAGTTCAAACATTCAGTGTTGCAGTGCATTGACAGCAATGTGTTGTATTGTATGAACTGGCAGTGCATTTTGCAAGTTTTTTTCCCTTTTCTCCATTGTAATGTGATCATAGGTTTGTATATGTAACTTAACAGGTGCAGAAGGCCTGACCTCCCCTGCAAAAAGTACTTTTTGTGTTTTTCTGTGTTTTAGCTCATTGTTTTTTATATTAAATAGTGAATAAATGGCTGAAAAAGTGCGCTGCTGTTGCCTACGTTTTTGGAAATCTGAATACTTCAAAATATCTTTTCATAACCCCCCCACCAACTCAGTCTGTCAAATGCTTTTTCAGCATTTTTCAGCATCCAAACCTGTTCATGTTAGAATATTATTATTGTCCGATGTGTCCTTCTGAATCAAAAGGGTTCTGTCAATATTATCATATGTTTGCCTACCTTCTATAAAGCCACACTGATCCTGGTCTATTATTCTCAGCAATGTCTTTGCCATGTTTTTTATTTTTTTTTGCCAAAATCATCATAAACTTATTGTATTCATAATTTAGAATCAGAATGGATCTATGACCTACACAGAAGATATTGTTAAAAAGTTCTAGCCAGACCTTTATTAATTCTTGTGCCTTCTCTTTCCACCCTATCCATCACTATTAGTGGTTATATATTCTGATTTCCTCTTGCTTCTTTCATTTCAGTTTCCTTTATTTCTGATTTTAATACCCCTCTTTATACTTTTGTTAACTGATGGAGTTGTAATGTTCTCAAATATGCTACCATTGCCTGTGTGCTGCTCTTAGCTTCTGCATCTTGTCTGTATAGAGTACTATGATAATTAACCAATATATTCAAATTTTTCCTGGGTCCACTTATACCCTGTCATTCTCATAATTCTTGACTTTATCATCCTTTCTACCATCTGTTGCCTCAGACATTGAGACAGCAGTTTAGTTGTATCAAGGTTATTGTCAAAAAACAGTTTTCTTAAAACCATTGCTCTATCTTCATTCAGATTTTCTAACTACTCTCTCACAGACATCCTATCTTCTTTCAGTGGCTCTTTAACCTTTCTGTTCCTCTTATTCTTTTTCACTTCACAAATCCCTTAATTTTATAAGCCTTATAGATACCTACTGTGGCTGTTATTCCATATCTGATTTGCTTTCTTTGTAACCACATTTCTAATTTTCAATTTACAATTATCCCAGCTCTTTGCAAGCACTTTACTGTTTAGGTTCAAATCTAATAATATTTGAGTTAAAGTTTGATCTACTTTATTAAAATTACTTCCTTTTCAGAAGTACTGGAAATACTATAACAACAGACTTATACTTGCTTCCAAAGCATAATTTGTGTAGATGCATCTGATAATATCACCAGATATGTTTTCATAGTTTGGACCATTTTACAGTATTCTTTTGATAAGTAATATGCATCTAATCTTGCCCAAGAACTATGTGCCACTAAAAATGGTTAAATTCCACTTCACTTTGTCTTATTTTCATAACATCGTTAAGACCAAAGACATTCATATATTTCTTTAATTACCTGCCCTCTGATGGTATTCCGTGGTATTTTGGCCATCTAGAGAATTCTTCCTTATTTCCTGAGTTCCAGTCTCCAAATACTGCCATACATCATTGATAAAAGGCTATAACTTCTTTCATACTAATCTTTATATCTTGTCTCGCTGCTTTCAGTAAAACATATAGGACAGCCAGTGAAATTTTTACACCCTACCAACAGCTTCTCACCACTATAAAACTTATCTTCATTTGTTCCTCATTCTTTATTGTTATAGTCTCTTAAATTAATATTAAGACACTTTTCTTTCACCCTCCTTCTGCTCCTGCAAAGAAACACTCCTTTCCACGTTTGTTTGCAAAACTTTCTTGTTCTTTATTATTCAGATCCATTTCCTGTAATTTTGTTATATGTGTATTACTACTGTAAAAATAATTTGTATCTTGTCCCATTTTCCTGTCAACTAACCCATTAACATTTCAACTAATAATTCAGATTTTTCCATAGTAAAGTTTATATATTTTCCTGATTAACTTATATTCTTTGTCTTTCTATTACAAACTGGTCCTTCATAATTTTTTCTATTATTTTTTTTGTATTACTTCATGTACTTTAGTATATTGTCCCAAATAAACCTGATCTGTCAGCAGAACACATAGTTCCCTCCTTACTCCAACAATAAACAGTATATATATATATATAGAGAGAGAGAGAGAGAGAAAGAGAGAGATTTTTTTTTTCAAAGCTATAAAGCTGGAAACTATGAAAACAGTAGTGTAAAGCCTCTTTCAGTTCTCACTAACCAGAACCAAACCTTTATTTACTCTTTTGGACTGGATAACAGATATTACAAATCATTGATCTGTGTATTTCAGTTACCTGCAGCATTTTATTTCTGAGGCTGTCCTTGTATCCTTCTGTTGCTAGATAGCCAGGCTATCTACTTTCTTTCATTTTGTATATTGATTTTACAGATTTTCATCACATAATATGTTAGCTTCAGTTGTAGACACTGACTTCAAAGTAAGGGGGTCTGCAGAATGGATGAAGCTTACTGACATGGAATGGCTATATATCAGCAGGTCAATGACCATTACCTGTGATCAAACAACAGCTGCTGTCATTCACTTTCATCCACAGACTGCCTCAGAATGTACCCATTTATTATAGCCACTTTATGGACTACATACACCTTAGAAGTCTAGCTGCAACCAACAAGACCAGCCTTAGATGAAATGGTATCCTGGACAAACCAAATGCCCACACACACACACACACACACACACACACACACACACACACACACACACACTAATCACCTCTGCACTTCCTCATTGCTCTCATCTGTTTTCTCCTCATCTGGGCGCTACACCATCCATATACATTGCGTTTTCTTGCTTTTTCACTTTATCTTACTTTATAGTTTTCCCATGCTGTTAACGGACTCTAATTGGCTAAGATGCTACTGTAATAAGTCTGGAAGAAATGACTAGATTAAGCTGGGGTTTGAGGACCACCAGATACCCAGAAGTCATAGGATTATTGATGCTCTGAGGTGCATCTTAGAGCTTATTTTACAACATTTTTGATTTAACTGTCTGACAGGTAACAAAGAGGACTAAGGCTCTGACTTATTAATCATTTGCTTCCAGTGCCAGAGGTACAGGGTTTGCATCTTTCCACCTTTATTTGTCTACTGTGTGACCGTGTACAAGTCACTTAACCAGACAGTGCTTTGGGGCAGTTAAGAATATGGATGAGACCCTAATGATCTCCAGGGCTGTATACATAGTAACTACCTATGAACCTATAACGATGATCTGAACAAAAATCTTGACTTCATGACTACAGAAGGAAAATTGGTTGTATTTTCTTTCAAGGAAAAATAAATTGTAATGAAAGCTAAATGTTCAAAGCTAATTAAATATTAGTTCCCAATAAACAAAGAAAACAAATGCAAGAATATATAAATAATATCTGGGAATAGTGTCTGCCTTCTACCGTTCCAAAAAAAAAAAGAGATAGTTACCTTCTCTGTACCTCTCTGGATTGGGATGAAAGTAAAAGAGCAAAATGGTCCAAGTCATATATTATACAGCTGAAGGTCTGATAGAAGAAACCACAGAGGATGGATAAAAGCCACACAGAGACAGGAAGTATGTAAAGATCTGAATCACAACCAACAGCAGAAACAGCAAAGTAATCCAAAAAATGACAATAGATTCAGTTCCACAGTAAAATTTATTACTTGTCTTGTCTTAGCGCCTCTGCCACCACAGCCTTCGAAGAGTACAAAATTACAAAAAAACAAAAAACACATTCCCCTATTTATACATCACCAACAGTCATTTAATTAATTAATCAATCAATTAAACAAACATTTTAGAATTTTAAAGCAAATTTCTCCAATTAACTTCTCTATTCAAGCCTCTTGGTGTTAATGTATCAAACTTCAATATAAATACAGTTTCTTTATACAATAAAACATTTTTAATTAATCTTTCATCTCCTTTCCTAATAAACACTTCTTCCAGAATTGTAGCTTGTAATAAATTAGCATCACTATTATGTTTTTTCCCCAAAGTGAGATGCTATAGGACTTTCCAATCTCCCCTTCTTAATGTCTCTAATGTGTTCCTGCAACCTAATTCTAAATTTCCTCTTAGTTTCCCCAATATAGAAAAGGTTGCAGGGACATCTCATGCAATAAATTACACCTACTGTGTCACATGTAAAATAATTGTGTGGCCTGAATATTTTCCCATTAATCCTAGAGAAAATCAATTTACTTATGAGAGCATATATTACAATTATTACAGGGCGTAGTACCCAGAGATACTAGGGAAATAGAGGGACTAACTACTGGTGTAATGAAATAAGCTTTAACCAGTTTATCCCCCAAATTCTGTCCTCTCTTGTAAGCCACATAGGGTAAATCAGAAATAATTCTATGTAGCAATTCATCTCTATGTAAAATTTTCCAATAATGCTTTATTAGTTCCCAAATCCTAATACTTAAAATGTTGTAGGTAGTCACAAAAAAAAGTTATCTTTCTCAGTCAAAGAATTAATATTACTAACACCAATATGTCTTTTTCTACTATTAATATTAGATTTATTAAAATTACACTATTAATTTATCAATAGACCCATGAATGAAGTTCTCACTATATCCTCTCTGTAGGAACATAAAGTTTGACCAATTTGCTTTTGTAAATCTACTTTATTATTACAAAACCTAGACAATCTAATCATCTCCCCGTAAGGTAAAGATTGTATAGTATGAATCGGATGGCATCTAGTACCTAATAAGTACTGGTTGCCATCCTCAAATTTTCGATGAATTGTAGTTTCAATAGAGCCATCCTTCATTCCAGATAGATGATTGTCCAAAAAATTAACCTCTGTGCCACATTGTAAACCATCAAATTTAATATTATAAGCATTATCATTTAATTCCAAAAAAAATCTTGGTACTGCATCTAATCCCACATCACAAACAAAAATCAAATCATCAATAAAACATGTTGTTGTACAAATTCATTTTTATATATAATCCAGCTCAAACCTAGCCATAAAGAGATTTGCATACATGGGGGCAAATGGTGCCCCCATGGCTATACCTCTTAACTGATGGTAAACAACTTCATCAAAACTAAAATAGTTATGAAGCAAACAGAAGTGAGTTAATTCAATAATATAATGAGAACTTGGACTATCATCTAAAAAATATTGCAAGGCTCGTATTCCATCAATATGTTTAATATTGGTATATAAACTACATACATCCATGGTAATCCAAAACATGTTCTGACTCCAATGGATGTCCGAAATTTTATCAATAAAATCAAATGAGTCTTTGATATAAGAATCCAGTCTTTCAACATGAGATAGTAAATAACTATGTATCAAAATTCCTATATTATGTAAAAAATAATTTACAGCAGACACAATAGGACGCCCCAGGGGAATAACATTGTCTTTATGCAACTTGGGAAGACAAGAAAAAGTAGCTAAGCTGCAATTATCTAAATTAAATTTAGTATCCAAGTCCTTCTTAGAAAAATACCCCAAGCATACTCTCTTTTCAATCAGTATAGAAAAATCTTGCATAGCATTAAGATATGTAGTAATCTCACGTTTCATAAGTTAAATTATCACTTAAATGTTGCATACACATACTATAATATTGTGTATAGTAAAGCACCACTATTTTATTGCCTTTATCAGAAGGCTTAACAAATAAATCATTTCTCCTTGTAAGATTCCTAAGAGCAAGCCATTCATTCTTAGTCATATTATATTGAAAAGAAGTATGACTATGCTCCTTGACAAGTTCCTGTATGGAAAAGTTGAGCATTTCTGAAAAATGTGTAACAGTACTATTAACAAAGGGGGGTATAAGTTTACTTCGAAAGTGAATTCCACTAGTATCTAACAAAGCATAAGTATTTGGAGAAGTGTTAACATCGAAACCATCAGATATACAAGAAAAGAAACTGTCACCTTCACTATCAGTTTCCAAACTATATTCAGAATCAATGTTTCTTGTCTGTTTATCCCCTTGTACATCAAAAAAACATTTAAGATGTAATTTCCTAATCAATTTAAAAACATCTTGTTTAATTAAATATAACATAGGTACTACAGTGGGTACAAACTTTAAACCAAGACGAAGAACAGCAACCTCTTCATCGGTTAAAGTACATCCAGATAAATCACATTTGAAACATCTGAAACATTTGAAACAGTATTAGAAAAAGAACAGCCTAAGGGAGAAAAATCAGTTCCATCTACCTCATTTTTAAGGCTGTTTAAATTGTCCTTCATTTGCTGTAGGATTGAAACCAATTCCCTTCTTCTTGTTTCCTCTTTTGGCGCCTTCTCCATTCTGGCGAAAGCGCTGCTGGTGAGATTCAGGTTCTTGTGCTGCAGGCAATGGGGGGAAAATCACGGACATCATTCTTAGAGTCTGTAGTATAACCTACCCCCTCGGAGGAGGCAAAAGATACAGATAATTGTTTTTTAATACCTGCAGTTTTTGCATATTGTCCAGAATGAGCATTCTGCTTATTTCTCCATAAAAAAGCACGTCCATTTCCGTAATCACATACATCACATTTAATTTTATGTAATTTAAGGTGGACCTGCTCATTTTCAAACTTGTTCAATTTTTCTTTTAAGTTTTTAAAGTTGTCATTAACTTTTAGGTTACCCACTTGATTCAAAAGTTGTGTGTGCATCACGTTTAAATCATTCTTCAATTTAGAATGTAATAACTGTTCCCTTTCTACCAAAATGCTTACCCACTCCATAGCACAAGTATGTGCTGCAGTTAACTAGCGATCCTTAAAAGCTGCATCAGTAGTGTCCACTGGATCGGAGTAGCTGGGCTCTTGAAAGCTCGCAATCCTTGGGGGGGGGGGCGATATTCAGTTCCATACATCTCACTAAGCCCAGTAAATTAAAGTGACAGCGTGCTTCACGGAAAATCAGTTTCTCAAAGCTGTCAATATTGTCTTGTACTTCTTGTGGGAAGGAGGCATTAGAATTATCACCAATACCACCAAAAGGATTGTTGTGTCTCTGCATTCTATCCTCCATAAACTTTGACACAAAATTAGAAGGTATTGACTCACCATTGTTCAAAAAATGAGGAGTTCCAGAGACACTAGCAATTCCACCAGCATGAATAGGAGTGGGTAAAGCATTCAGAACAGCATTTGGAACAAAAGCTTAAGTGCCATGGACCACAAAGTTATCCATGGTTTTCTGTAGCACCATACCCGATGTACCTGAAGCCGGTAGGGTAGCAGTCAAGTCCTCACAAAACACCCGGGGAATGTTCAATAGGGAATCTGAATCGACGAATGAACACCAACAGCAGAAACAGCAAAGTAATCCAAAAATGACAATAGATTCAGTTCCACAGTAAAATTTATTACTTGTCTTGTCTTAGCACCTCGGCCACTACAGCCTTCAAAGAGTACAAAATTACAAAAAACACATTCCCCTATTTATACATCACCAACAGTCATTTAATTAATTAATTAATTAATCAATTAAACAAACATTTTAGAATTTTAAAGCAAACTTCTCCAATTAACTTATCTATTCAAGCCTATTGTCATTTTTAGTATATAAAGATCTCCCTCAGAAGTAATCACAACCAAAAACACAGCCAACGAGCCAAAGACTGTTACATGACAATGCAGCTTGACATAACACTATGTCAGTGATCAGCTGCTACTACACACATCCTGCCCAGACCACCACATCAATCACTTATTCAGTACAAAGTTGATGTTTATGATGGAAACTGAAACAAAATTATGTCCCCTTTCCTACTTTTAGATGCATTGCAACCCCTGACCCTCCGCCCATACACAGTAAGTTACATCAAAGACAATCCTCATACTTATCAATTACGGTTACTTTATTGACTGTGTACATCTCAGATACCTGGTTACATTAAAGATAGCCACAGTAAAGTATTCCAGCTGGCTTCACACAAATGGACACTACTTTTGCAAAGTCAAAGTAATGACTGCTTAATTTGAACAAATGACAAAAGTGTCAAGCACTTTCATCCTCAGACAATACCTGTACCCAGCAATTCAAGAGAACTTTATTGATCATATATATACCACATGTACACACACACACACACACACACACACACACACACACACACACACACACACAAACACACAGATGAGACCATCAATTACAACCACTTTTATAACTGTGACTGTACATCTCAGATGTTTGATTGTGATTAAATGAATGAATAAATACATAAAAAAACTATGACACAGGAATTTATCTTCTGAGCTAATTGCTATCAGAATACAGCACAACTCTCACACATACACCTCAAACTCTTATCTGAAGAATCAAGGAGAAAGCTAAACAGTAATAGTGGACAAAGGACCAAAATCAGGAACATCTATTCCCTTTATATATTTAAAAACTTGCTAGAATAACAGGCTTTGCATTTGAATTCTTTTTTGAAAGTTATTAAGTCAAACTCAATTTTCTGTTATCATTTGCCAGACAAGAATAAGCTTTATGATGAAAAGACCATAATAGGAAGCAAAAAGCCAGAGACATTCTGTGTAATTAGAGACAAATGAGAGTGTCTACAGCCCCTGCATATACACAGACACACACACACACACACACACACACACACACACACACACACACACACACACATGTGACCATCAATTACAGACACTTTTATGACTTTAACTGTACACCTCATTTCATCATCATCAGCCCCCTTTTTCCCATTTTTCTACATGCGGTCACGGTATCGTGTTAACTGTTGCCAACTCTCTTGATTCAGTGCCACACTCCTGCCTTCTTCAACACTTATGCCTGACTGTCACAGATTTTTATTTATTTAACATTTGTTAACCAGGAAAGTCCGACTTGGAACAAAGCCAATTTTCAGTGGAGGCCCGAGGAGAAATGTTCCAGATGCATGTCTTTGTAATGTGGGAGGAAACCAAAGCACCCGGAGGAAACCCACCCGAACGCAGGGAGGACATACAGATTCCACACAGAAGGCACCCCAGCTGAAAATTGAACCGGGGAACCTCTTGCTTTGAGGTGACAATGCTACCGCTGCACCACTGCGCCGCAGATCTTTCACATAATCCATCCACCTCTTTGCTGTATGTCCTCACTTCCTCTTACCTTCTTCCTGTCTGTCCCAAATCTTCCTCACCAGATTGTCTTCTGCTTTTCTACACATGTGCCCAAACCACCATAATCTGTTGTCTTTGATCTTTTCTGCATTTAGAGCTACTTTGACATCTGCTCTTATGGCCTCATTTCTTTGTCTGTCCAACAGTGTGCATCTGCTCACCTTTCTCAGGCACTTCATTTCCTTCACCTCTAGCTTCTTCAACTGTTCTGCCTTTACTGCCCAGATTTCTGTACCATACAGTAGTACAGGTCGCACCACTGTCTTGTACATCTTGCTTTTCAGCTTCTTTGACATTCATCTGTCATAGACTACACCAGCAGTTTTTTTATGTATTTTAACTTGTACCTTCTCCATGAGGTGGGCATATGTCATCCTACTCTGCACACATGGTATAGCTGCAGAGGTAGAAAAGAACAAAATCATATTGCACATTTATGTGAGGACTCTCCGAAATAGTACACATTTGACCTAATTTCTTTCTTTTTAATAAAAGTTATTTCCTTAGATTCCCCTGCTACTGGGGTTGCTGTGCTTTTGATTGGTTAGGGTTGTTTTTGGCCTTGGACTGCTAGGTTAGGTTCTAAGTAATCATATCCTAGTGCTTTATAACATTTGCTCTGATAAGAAAAGGTCCCTCCTCCATAGCTGTCAGACTAATGAGACAGGTGTTAGGACTGCTCAGCAGATAAAACTTTCCAAGGCTGCGAAGTACCTTCCCCAATTAATCCCATAATGCACTGTGGTGTCAAGTCTGTTTAGATCTTTTAGACAGAGAAAAATGGCCCCAGGCTGTGCTTGAGTATTCTTATTGAAATTTTCACATCAAAAATTTTGGGTTTCCTTATTATCTATTATTCTTTACGTTGGCCCCCTTTTACAGGTTTTTTGATCTTTTATTTGTGCATTGAAATCCCTTTTTCACTACAGACTCAAGGAGAAAAGCTGAAAGTAACGATCAGTATACAGCGTACAGGTAAACAAATATACAGATACAGTAAAAATAAACACATATACATTTAGATCACATTGACATAATATAACATTGTATAACGTTTGTTTGTAAGGTAAAGAAATTCAGTTAAACATTCTCCAATCTTCTAATTTTCATGTCAAAATGTACTTCTTTTAGGGCTAGACTCATTCTTCACACATGAGCATGTTGTGGCACTCATTCCACAAGTACACCTACGGCAGAAGTATTCATCCTACTACCAAGCACATTCACTACTTTACTGTCTTGAGGACCTCATTAATACTTATAGGTGTCCAATTTGCAAAAATTTAGTAATGTTACTTTAAAATGTAGAAAGGGGCGGTCACGCTGGTGCAGCAGTTAGCGTTGCCACCTCACAGCAAGAGGTTCTCCGATTCAATTCTCGGCTGGAGTGCCTTCTGTGCAGTGTCTGCATGTCCTCCCTGTGGTCACGTGGGTTTCCTCCAGGTGCTCCAGTTTCCTCCCACATCCCAAAGGCATGCTGTAGGTGGGCTGGACACTCTAAATTGGCCCTAGGTGTGAGTGTGTGCATGTGTGTGTGCCTTCTTTGGAAGGTTGGGTGCCGGGCTGGCAACTCGACACTTTAAAACTCCACTGCCTATCGTTCTGCGGACCTTTGTTCCTCTGGGGTGACCCCTAACAGGGATAAGCCAAAAGGAGATGATGACTTTAAAATATACAGAGCAGCATTTACAAATTGTATTTGACAGAGCAGTCATTTTCTACCATACAAGACTCTAGTGACCTGTCATCATCTACTTCTGCCAAACTATCTTCCTCTGGGCTGGGAGTTCCTTCCTCTTAAACTATATTTTCGAAAAAAAAATCTTTTACATCTTCTTTTAATTCTGTTACAATTGCTTGCCAACTCTCTCCAGGTTGTTGCAAGTAACGATGAACCAGTGACAAAAATTTCTGTTAAATTTGTTTATTGCCTGCTCTGTATTGTCTTAACCCAAGATTCCAGAGGCCTCAGCTCTGATCACATGATGACAAAATCAGTCATTTACCTTCAGCCCAAGGAGTTGTGGTACCTTGCATACTTATCAGCATCCTTGTGTTTGAACAAGATTTTTGATATGGGCTCCCCATAAGTACTAAAGTCCAATAGCAATTTGTTACTCTGGTTCATATCAGACAAGCCATTCTTCCAATCATGCTCCCCTAGTTGTCTCCAGCTTTTCCCACCAGAACACTGAAATCTTCCAGAAGGACTACAGAATCTGTAGGTGGTACTCTATCTATCTCTGCAACCAACACAAGCTTAACTCCCATCTTCTTTCTCCTAATTTTAGTTTTCCTACTGATTTTCTTGCAGCCTTAAAAGTGGAGGGGGATTCATAATGGTTACCACAAAGTGTAAACTACATGTACACTTAGTGTAATCTTTCTGAGTTACTAGAAAGTACAACAAATGTGGTAGGGATATTCTTGAATACAGAATATGTACAGTTATTGTAGGCATTCATGAATTAGGCCTAAAATGTGCGTTATCAGAAACAGCACACATTAAGGGATTAAAAACTTGCAAGATGTATTTTTCGTCAGCATACTATAAATATTTTAATTAAAAAAAATGGGATTATACAGAAACTGACAAGAATGGCAAAAATAATATAATGAAGAAACACATATGTGTGTTGTAATATATATATATATATATATATGGCTTATAAATTATGCTCTACTGCTTTGAAAACTATATCATTCTTTATCTGCATTTATGTTTGTTAATAAATGTATGTTTTTGGATGGCCCAGTGGAGCAGCCATGTTGCTGCTTTACAGCAAGAGGTTCCGTGGTTTGATTCTCATTTGGGGTGCCTTCTCTGCAGAGTCAGCATGTCCTTCCTGTGCGTATGTGGGTTTTCTCTGGGTGCTCTGATTTCTTACAACATTCCAAGTACATGCAATAGGTGGACTGGGCACTCTAAACTGGCCATAAGTGAGACTGCATGTGTATGCTATGGAAGAACAACAGTGGCAGGGCTAGCTACCCAGTGGCGTAAACACTGACTCTAGATGATGGTCACTGTTGATGTGACACCTTGACCGCATGTGCAAAAAATGGGGAAAGGGGGTTATGGATGGATGCAAAGGGCTTGTAAAGAAGTTTCTTTTCATTGGGCTTCTCTTAGCTATCAAAATGCTATCAGTCAGTAAAGAGATACAGATTTCATCTTCCTGGAGAGGCCTATTTGGAATATTACATTTTATTCTGGAGGCCTCAGCAGGAAACATATGATTGGATAATTGTGTAACAAAGTGTTGCCAAGTTGGTAAGTAATATTGGCTGATGAAGAGCAAGGAATAACTTAGAGAATGAGGTACACACACAGTAGAAGACAAAATGGGGAAAAATGGCATAATACAGCTGTACTGTACATTTTCAAAATGGGGCAGGGTATTTGCCCAAAACTGCACAGAAAGAACAGAAGGGAAATAATGGCCATGGTTGAAAATTGAGGGGGAGATTTAAGACTCCAGGAAGAAATATCACGTCTCCCAATGGGTGGTAGAGCCCTGACATTGCCAGTATGTGTGAGTGAGTGTGCGGGGGGGTGGAGGGGGGTGTAGGCATATAGAGGGGTTTACGAGTGTATGGGATTGATAAAGAAGGGAAGAAGTTGTGACATAGTGCTAGATGTAACATACAGATGGACCTAATGGTGCAGCGATTTTTTTTTAATACCTACATATGTTTTGGTGTTTGCATAGAATGCACAATATATGGAGTAAAATTAAGAGAATGGAAATTGTGGAGCAAGACTTTAGAACAGAGAGAGACTGACTATAAACATCAGTGTTTATGAATCTTAAAGCTTGAAACTGGATAGATTAATCCTAGTCCTCCCTTCGACTGGATGAGAAAATACAGGGATAAACAAACATGAAAGAAAATAAATTATGTCAGCAGTAAAATATTTTCTCCCATAGCACACAGCAAGATATACCTTACATGTGGATGAGAATGGTTATGGTTAATTGTGTTTTTCTCTCTCTCTTTATTCATACAGGTTCAGACTGCAAAGCAACCCCCCACCTTCAAGGACCTTTGCTCATTTTGTTAGAGGTCTACCAAAACAGTATAATCATGAAAGCAAAGTAAGATACTGGCAGGCTATTGATATTTATGGCACTCACTACATTCGTGATGTGAGTCTTGGAGGCAAGGTTCGAGATGTGAGAGCAATCAGGTCCTGTGAAGCTTCTATGGACGGTGCTACTGTTAATGATTTGAAATATTGTTTAGAGATAGAAGCCAGACTCTCTATTGGTGAGACAACAAAGTCAGATGCCAATTATCAAGCCTGCCAAGAACTGATGAAGAAAACACGAAACTTCAAGGGAAGCTTCCACAAGACCTTCAATGACAGAGAATCAGAGATTGTTGGTGGTGATGTCACTGCCAGTCTAGACATTCTTTTCTCAGACAGGCAAGATGCCAGCATTTTTAACAAGTGGACTGACAGCCTCAAGACAAATCCGGACATTGTCACCTGTGCTGTGGAACCCATTCACTGGCTTGCAGAAAATCCACAAAGGGAAAACCTAAAGCGGGCAGTGAAAGAGTACATTCTGGAAAAGGCTTTCCAGAAGAATTGCATCGATAACTGCCCAGCTGGCTCTAAGCCAAGTACAACAGACTCTTGCATCTGCACATGCTATGAAGGTAATGGTGTTAACAGCATGTGTTGCTCCTCACAAAGGGGTACTGCTAAACTAACAGTAGTAATTAGGAGAGCTAGTGGTCTCTGGGGTGACCATTTCTCACAAGCGGATGCTTATGTGAAGGTCATATATGAGACACATTTTGTCCAAACTTCTGTCATACTCAATAACGACAATCCCTTGTGGGAAGATACTTTTGACATAGGTTTTGTCACTGTGACAGAGCACAGCCTTATGCACATTGAGGTCTGGGACAGTGACCTTAAATATGACGATCTGTTGGGTTCCTGTGAAGAGAGGCTCCTATCAGGGCATCATAAAAAAATTTGTTACTTTACTTATGGGAGGCTGATTTTTGAGTACAGTCTAGTCTGTGGCCCACACTTAGGAGGCCACATCTGTCATAATTATGTTGCATCACCTAATTAGGTTGTCATTTTTTGACTGTATTAACAACTCCTCCTTCTGACACTCTGCTTATAAATATAATAGTTTTGTGATCTCTTTGCTTACATGTTTACAATAGTTATGTAGTTAATATTTTCCCCCAAATAAAAAGGAATGTTTTCTCAGTACCCTTGCAAAATTTCCCTAGTCTAAGTTCTGCCCCTAATTGCCTCTGATAACAGCCAGGAAATGTAGTGGGCTTAGAGGGCTTACACTGTTAACAAAATTTAAACTAAAATAAATAGCTTAAAACTCTGTAAAGCAGGTACATACAAACCTAGAACATAACAGAGAAAATGACATGGTTTCCACTTTGGATTTGAAACAAAAGGGAGAATCTGATAATTATAACCTAAGAGTAAATAAAATTATGAAGTGAACAATACTTAAATTTGACTAGCTAGCTGTGTGCCCAAAGAATCAGACAGCTTAATATGAATATAACTGTAATCTAAAAGAATATTGGTAAACAGTCAACAAAACCAAAACTTATCTATTCAGAGATGCAGAAATATAGACTATCATTTACAGTTACAAGGCATCCTGTCTTGTCAGGAAGTTAAAATCACTTGATAGAAAGTTTCTTGCCTCAATGTGCACTTTCTTAAGTTACATTGCATATTTATTCCATTACACTTTCATATCAAAGAGGACACGTGATTCACTAATAATGATCTTTTTTAATCAAATAAGTTCTATTAACATAACAGAAATAAAATGTGTAATAACTTCAGCAATACCATATATACAACCAAATAAACATTGTAATTGCATCAGTCAAACGTTTGTTCATCTATATGCTGATAATGGCCTGCTCAAGTCTCCAGCTGCAACTACAGTTGGCTAGGCTTTTTCCATTCAGTCATACAGGAGTGCATGTCATTAACTCTATTTCTAGGATCATCAAGATGGGGCCATATCATGAATTTATAAAAAAGAGCCACCCTTGCTCTTTTACATTAATTGATTAGCTGAGCATATTAATGCCCTCTTGGGTTGGGAGGGTGGCCTAATGGTTAAGGTGTTTGCCTTACAAACACAAGGTGCATGATTTGAGTCTCACAAGGGATAATTGGCTAGGCTTAAAATGGCTCGCAAGGGCAGTTAGCTTAGTACTAACCTATGAACTATGAACCTATGAACTTGAAAGGAAAGAACAATCCTACTAGGTCTGCTTGCTACTTTATATTCCTAATGACATTAACCTGTATTCTTGTAAAAAATATTTTAAATCCCAGTTTTTAATATTAGGGTCTGAGTTAAGCTGACAGAAGTCATGCCCACTTCAACACGTCACTTCCATTTCCACCCACAGTGTTGTTTTACTTTTAAATATCCTGTAAATGCACAGCCAGTCTTGTTTCAGCTCCCAGGATAAACTAATATTTGGATTTGTGTTCCTCTCTGACTTACATTGATTTGGGAAACTATGCCCCCAGCTCCTGGCTCATATTTAAAATAAAGAAAGCTGTGCCAGGGAAAATGGACATCAGTGTATACTAATTTTTAAATTTTGCATCACTCATGATTCTACAGATGTACAAGCAACCTGTTCATAAAAAAATTGTTTAATTGTCTAGTAGTATCCAGAAATCAGCACATAAACTCGAAGCTGAAAAAGGAACAGAAGACTGTGTCTACTAATGCTCCAACCTTCTGTCGCACACTTGCTTTCTATGGAATTACAAGCAGATCAGAAAATCACTACACCAAGCTAGTATTTAAAAATCAGATTACAGTAAAACATGAAAGAAAGTGAAGTATGGTTTCCACTACTGTTTGCCTGACTCAGATGCTTTCTATAGGTAGAAGCCATGTCATAAAATTGTTGTAGATGGCCAGGATTGATAGTCAGCACAGAATAAAATATGAAATGAAAGAAACAAAAAAAAAATGTTTACTAATGTTTAAAAAACCTTGCATGTGCTTGCTAGAGTAGCGGCAGCAGTCAGGTCATAAAATGCCTGAAAGGCTACTTTTTCTCAATGAGGTAAAATGCACAGATTAAACTAATGAATGGCTCACAGGGAGAGCTGTTGTCAGTACAATGGCAATTTGAGATGGAATTTGGCTAACACCTTTGAAACTTCCTTCAGGCACTCTTCCCCCACCCCTCTCAGCCAAAGGTAAGCATGCTCAGAAAGGCAAACATGAAATGCGAACAAAGGCTGAACCAAAACAAAAAATTCCAGGGACTGTCCCTTTAAGACAAAAAACAAAAAACATATTCTTTTTTCCCACCTTTGCTGAACTAGATTAGTCCAGATTTCAGGTTTTGCTGAATTCTGGACTGTGGTATAGTTTCCTGTGTTGCCCATATCCTTATTTAGATAGGAGTAAGCTTCTCTGTTCACCAGTGAGAGTGGGGAGCTTTGAGCAGCCTATCTGTCCATGGAGGAGTTTTCTCAGCCTTAAAACTAGTAGCTTAATGGCCATTTTGGGTCAATTCCTATCTCTTTTAGTTTCCCTGCTTTAAAACCCGCATTTGTGAGGTTTTGTGCCAGTATACAACTCCGCACAGCTCCTCGTGGTGTCCAGCAGAGTGATACAGGCAACAGAGAGACCCAAGAGAGACTTTTGCAGATTTAAGTATTTTTTTCTATGTTTTTTGCTCCGAATATCTTTTCCCTCCTAAAAAGCTAATTTCTAACTGATCTGTGCTTTAAAAAGTTTAAATTGCATTTGCCTTCTGCTTTTTACAGTTTTTGCACTTGTTTTATATCAATTTAAGTTGTTTTTGTATTGTATAACTGTTGTAGGCTACACACTAAAGTGCGCTAGCCTGTTTATAGCATTTACAGTGTTTTCTGTGTGTTTTTCTGCTGTTTCCTGAAAAAAAAAAATATATTCTCTTTTCCTGCCTTTGCTGAACTAGATTAGTCCAGATTTCAGGTTTTGCTGAATTCCAGACTGTAGTATAGTTTCCTGTGTTGCCCATATCCTTACTTGGATAGGAGGAAGCTTCTCTGTTCACCAGTGAGAGTGGGGAGCTTTGAGCAGCCTATCTGTCCCTTGAGGAGTGGTCTCAGCCCTGAAACTAGTAGCTTATTGGCCGTTTTGGGTCAATTCCTATCTCTTTCAGTTTCCCTGCTTTAAAACCCGCATTTGTGCGGTCTTGCCTATAGCGCAGCATCAGGCAGCACCACTTAAACGGGTTTAAACTATTCCCGGCTCCACAAAGTCTGCTCTTCACTTTTTCCCTTAGAACTGTTCTAAATCTCAAAGTAAGCACTCTATTTTCATTCTAAAGCCCTGCAGTTGCTCGTATAAGTAATCTTATAAGTAAGCACTAATAAACTAAAGCACTACACCCTCTTATGCTCCCTTTAAGTACTTGGCTCCCTATTGGTCCTTTTTGATCAGTCAAAAAGTAGTTCCTTATACTATTCTGACATGTCCAAAAGTCAGTTTTGGGTTTACTCTCCAGTCCAGCTGGTGAATCTGGGACTCTTGAGGCAATGTTACAACTGCCTTATGTACACAGACCACCCTCTCCTCCTCCCAACAAGCTCAAATATATGTGAGAGATGCAACTATATAGCCAAACTGGAGGCTGCGCTCTCTCAACCCAGTACTGGCGCAGTCAATCAGGAGGAGAAGGTAACCACACACACCACAAATCCAGTCTCACATAGACCTATCGCAACAGCAAACCAAACACATAAACACACAAAACCATACTCAGAGGCTCTAAATAAAAATCTGCCCAAGCAGCAGAGACCTCCAAAGCAGACATCCAAGCAACCGCTACCCCACAACAATACCCACGTATCATATAGTTCACAAAGTCAGTGTGCCACACAGTCACAGCCCTTAAGGCTAAACAACACACCTAATACACTTGTAATAGGTGACTCTATTGTCAGACACACTGACGTCCCACTCACCAGGCTGAACAAGGAGAAGGTCACTGTAAGCTGCCTGACGGGTGCCAGGATCTGCCACATAACACAAGCACTCAGGTCACTCCAAAGCAAGTACAAATATGACTCTGTCATTGTCCATGCTGGTGTGAATGACTGAGATGTACCTCCATGGACTACATGAAAAGAGACATAGAGGAGCTCTCTGATCATGTAGCCCAGGCTAGTATGACCCTGACCTTGAGTAGCATCTTACCCTCACCAAGAATGATGCCACAGTATAAAGACAAAATGATTAATTTTAACAATTGGTTAAAGTATTGGTGTCATTCAAAGGAGATCCAGTGTCTGTCAGCCTGGGATGACATGCTCGACAAGCCACGTTGCTTCACTAGGGACGGCTTGCACCTGTCACCCCTGGGCTTTCGAATACTGGCTAAGGCTCTTGCCACCCCATAGTGCCTTTTTTAGGCAAGGCTAAAAGACAAACTCACCTCCATAGACAACACAAGGAAAAAGAAACTAAGGGTAATGCTGCTCAACGCCAGAAGTCTAAACCTCAAGATGCATGCACTCGAGGCTCTCCTCAGTATGAAGAATATCGATATCTGTGCAGTAACAGAAACCTGGTTCAAGGCTCCCGAGAGCACCCCAGCACTACCAGGTTATACCTCATACCATGCTTTTCGGCCCCAAAACTCAGACCGAACCACAAAAGGAGGGGGAGTATCCATATTCATCAAAGATGCCCACACCTCCAGGTTAGTAGCACTGCATGAAGCATCAGAGACCATCCATGTGCAACTAACAGTGGGCAAAATTGCCTTTCAGTTTGTAGCCTGCTACAGACCACCCTCCCAAACTCAGGAACCCCACTCGGCTTTCCTGAGAACACTGGAGAATATGAAGGTCTCTCCAAACACCATTATATTGGGTGACTTCAACTACCCAAACATAGACTGGGAGCACTACTCAAGCCCCAACATCCTCGCCCAATTGTTCCTAGAATTTATAAACTCAAATGCTATGGAACAACTGGTCACCACTCCCACAAGAGGGGAAAACATATTGGACCTGATCATCACCAACATGGGGACTCTATGTTCCATACCAGAGGTATACCCCTCATTGGTAAGATCTGACCATAAATTAATCTCACTGGACATCCATATCCCATCCCCACCCCCAGCCAAGGAAACCACGGTGAAGAACTTCTCAAAAGCAAACTTCACACTTCTCAAAACCAAGGTGGAATCCTTCATAGCCCCCAGGCCAGTGGAAAATACGGCCCAAACCGCAGAATCCTTTACAAACGCATTCTATGGACACCTACAGGAATGCATGGATCGTGCTATCCCAAATAAAACCAAGACTCACTCCTCCATAGGCAGAAGACCTGTCTGGTGGACCCCAGCCATAAATAAGCTATACAACAGAAGGAGGAAGCTACTACATGATACAGCAAAATCCCAAAAAGGGAAGGCATCTCTGATCAATACTAGCAAGAAACTACAATCCCTCATGAAATCATCTAAGGCCAGCTTCGAAAGAAAAATTGCACAAGACGCTAAAGATAATCACAAGGCCTTCTTTAGTTATGTCAGGAACCTTGGTGGCAACTCCCAGATATGCTCTGAGTTAGTGCAAAATGACAAAAAATACACTGAACCCACAGATATTGCCAACATCCTGGCAGACAGGTTCAGTGCAAACTTCTTCCCCTCTTCCCCCCTAAAAGAGCAAATGTCTATCCCAACAGAGTGTAGCCTCCCTGACATCACAGATGCACAGGTGAGAGCTGCCCTCTCCAAAGCAAAAAACACAGCATCAATGGGACCGGACGGTGTCCCGGGCTGTGTCTTACATGAGCTCCAAGAAGAACTGAACCCTCACATAAAGTCACTGTTCAATCTCAGCATTACTACAGGATATGTACCCAAGGAATGGCATACAGCAACAGTGGTCCCACTCCACAAAGGTGGTGCCACAACGGACCCCTGAAACTATCACCCTATAAGCCTGACTAGCCTGGTCTGCAAAGCTATGGAGTGTATCATCATGAAACTCATAAACAAAGACATTGGAAACCTCCAAACACTGGATCCTACCCAATTCGGCTTTGTTAAGGGAAGATCTTGCCTCTTGAACCTGGTCGACTTCTTTGAAACAGTCACCAAGGCCATAGATGAAGGGAAGGTACTACACACAGCCTACCTGGACCTCGCAAAAGCCTTCGACACAATACCCCACTCGGGCATCATAAATAAGCTCACCAGCTTAAATATCAACCCCTATGTCACAAGATGGGTTGCAAACTGGCTCAGGGATAGAACCCACATGGTCAGAATTGCAGGTTCCATGTCAGACTCTAAACCAGTTACAAGTGGCGTCCCACAAGGCTCAGTCCTGGGACCTCTCTTGTTTGGTATATATTTCTCTGAGGTACAGGCTAACATGGGAGGACTATGGCTGACCAAGTTCGCAGATGACTGCAAACTAGGTGCCATAATTGACTCGCCGACTGACACAAGCATCCTCCAAAAGGTAACTGGTGCCAGAGCCATGGCCTAAAGCTAAATGCCAAAAAGTGCATAGTCATCCCCTTTGGGAAAAACAAAGTGCCCACAAATTGCCACATAGGTGGTAATCCATTAAGTACAGAAGAAGTAATTAGGGATTTGGGGACCCAAGTAGATAGCAATCTCTCCTTTGACAATTACATTGCCAAAGTGGTTAGAAAGACCTATACAGCCCACCTTATCATGAAAGGGTTCACATCTAGATCAAGAGAGGTCATTGTGCCCCTCTACTCATCACTCATCAGGCCCATAATTGAATACAATGCCCCATTCGGGATGTACCTTACCCGACACCTACAGCAACTGGAAAGACCCCAAAAGTACCTCACCAAGAGGATCAAGGCACTCAAACAAATGCCCTATGCAGTTAGGCTAAAGAAGCTCCAGCTCTACTCAGTTGCTTACAGCCTACTTAGAGGCGATCTGTGCCTGACGTATAAAGCCATGTCCAATCCAGAATTAATGGACATGCTCCACCTCAGGAAATCCAAATCCCTTAGAGCTACATGCTCCAGGGACTTAAACCTCAGCACAGAAATAAATAGGACATGCTGGAGGGACAGATTCATATCCCAAAGGTTCCCCTCACTCTGGAACAAAATCCCAATCCATGTTAGGCAGAGCCCCTCAATGACCCTCTTCTAGAGAAATCTTGATGAGTGGATGGGAGATCATAGGTTTACCCCTGGGATCTCTTCTGTGTCCCTACTATACAGAGGCACAGTCAACTAACTATCTTCTGTGACCTACTATACAGAGGCACAGTCAACTAATCTAAAAGGGTGGCGAAAGCCAAACACACTCTGGCTAGGCTTATAAATGTCCTAGGGCAGATAGCCTAGTATCAGCCTATGAACCTATGAACCTATAAGAGAATGTCTCGTCAATGCTAAATGTATTCCTCTGATGTTAAAAGGCACACAGTTTAATGTAAACAGACTTTATAATAGAGATCAGTGTAATGGTTAACTGAACTTACTGCAGGTTTGAGTTACTATGCACTAATATAAAGCTAACAAAATCTCAGGGCCAATTCTGTCATGGCAGATAATGTGTTGGGTCAACATTCAGTTTCTCACTACTGAAACAAGAAAGAGTAGCATCTCTCATACTCACAAGTCCCTCAGCAGTTTGAATAACCCCATGAATTAGTTAGCTAATAAAGTTGTTTTCCCTGGTTTATTTTAATTTCAGGGTGATATTTAGTCTACCACCCTCAATATACTTTTTAGCACCTTTCATAATTCACAATGGTCAGGACAGAGTCTCTGGGGGTCTGGCAGATGACACCTCTGTCGGATGGGATGCTTCTGGAGGGTCATGGTCATCCATGAGGTCTTCTTCTTGGAAGGTCTTTAACCTGTTGCTAGTCAACAAATCCAGTCTAGATAGCTGCCTGGCTATAGCTTTACTCACACAGCCTTCTGGACTGGTAGGGGCCTGATCCAGGATGCCTTCAGTAGTTGTTCTGTTCACCTTCTCTGCTAGTGAGGAAGGAACAAATGCTAAAAACTTTGTCTGGCCAGTAGTGCATTTGGAGCACTTAGAAATCTTGCCACTATTTCCACGTAGTGCTATTTCTGTTATTTCAGCTTCAGTGACCAACAATTCTGACAGCGGTTTGCCTTTTAGGAACTCCAGGGCCATTTCATGGTCTGAAGCACTGGACAATGAAGAATGGGTTAGCACACAACTTTTTTTTTTTTAACAAGAAACATCTTTATTAAATTATCATATATGACATAGGCAATCATTCATTTATATAAATGAAAACACACCATACCAACACAATTCCAGTTGCAAACATTATACATTACAAGCCATATTGACATAATTGCCATTGCAAACATTATACATCACTTATAATCTATCCAGTCATTGTCTGTCAAGCATTACATAGCTCATTCAAGGTCTGCCTTCTTTAAAACCTCATTCCTCCTCTGTATGTATTCTTCTACAATTCCCATTTTTTTCCTGTATAATTTGCTCTTACCCTTTTCTAAGGATCCCAATTCCAGTTGTTTTATCTCTGTTACTATATTTAACACTTCTAGTCAAGTTGCTTTAGACTTTGATTTCCATTTTTCTAGTAATTGCTTTTCTGGCAGCCACCACAATTAAGACTCTGCAAGGCTTTACTATGCTTATGAAATTCCAGTTCTGTATCATAGCTCAAAAATAATTTTCTTAGTTACACCAATGTGCTTTCCCAGTATCTCTGACAGAGTAGTCTGCAGGGAATGTTTAAAGTCTGCCAACTCATCACACTCCCAGAAAATATGTTCTCAGCTGTCTCTTTCTTCCCCATCACACCTCCAACATTTGTTGCCTACCTGAGGAAAAATTCTTTGGAGTCTACTTGGGGTATAGAAATACCTACAGAAACACTTCCAGGCAAAGATCCTAAATCTTCTAGACTCTGTTGCATATTTGGGAGACATACTTATATCCCTTTCTTTGTGAATTGCTTATCCAATCTCTCTTTCCAATCCTTTCTAACCTCCTCTGATTGATTCTTATAGTTATCATGTATTTTATTTATATATATATATATATATATATATATATATATATATATATACATATCTTATACACTCTACTAATTATTCCTTTTTTAACAGCAGCTTCTGTTCTAGATCCTACTAAAACTCTACCAGTGCTGGTCTTTCATTTAGGATCCCCTATTTCTTTCTCTTTGCCTATAGTCTGATATCAGTCCTTGATAGGGAAGGCAATCTCTTACCTGCAGTCCAAATAAATGCTTGGTGTCTTCCCATTCTATTACCTTTCCCTCTCTGGTTATTTGCTGCCAGTACCTTGGTTCCATTGCTAGTTTTCTCCCAGCCCCTCTTGCCTATTGTCTGTATCCCTAATTGCAGTCATCCTTATTGGCAGAAATCTCCTTTCTCCATTCCTGTGTTGGCTTGGTTCTTAGAATACTGTCTGATACTTTATGAATATAATATTCTGTTTGATTATTGTTATTCTCCTTAAAAATCTGCATCCAAAACCCCAGTCTCTCCTAGTTTCTTCAGCCACCCCCCTTTCATCATTATACCTTTCCACTTTGAATTATAGTTTTCTGCCTGTACTATGTATAAATGTGTTGCTCTGAAATGCCCCTTCAAATCGGGTACTCCCAATTTGCCTTGTTCTATTGGAAGTATCAGCTTATCTCATTTGACTGTTGCCATCTTCCCCTCCCAGATAAAATCCTTCAGCTCTTTATTAGCTGCTATCCACAACTTCTCCTCTAGCTGATTAAAATATGCCTGACCTGTGTATAACACTAAAGGGATTAAAACATTTTAAATGCTTGTGTCTTGCTATCGATATCTATATAACAGAGCTTCTATTTTCTCAGTTTTTGTTTAGTCTTTTTGCACATATCTTTAGCTGCCACACCAGAATCCTTTTTAATCCATACTCCTAAATATTTCATTTTATCATGTCCCCATACATGTGGATATTGTTGGACCAATTCATGTGTGGGTACATAATTTACAGTCATTGCCTTTATTTTAGCTTCATTAATTTTATATCATGAGAAGATATGAAACTGCCTCAAAATGTTCCTTAAGACGGAAATGTCCTTTTCTGGTTTTATCAGGTATAAAATAATATCATCCAAAAACAGAGCCAGCTTTTTTTTTACTACTATAACAATTATATCTTTGAATTGCTGAGTTTCTTATTTTCTTTGTCAATGGTTATAACTGTAGTGCAAATAACAATGGGGAAAGAGGACACCCCCAACCTGGTTCCTCTGCCCAAACAGAAATTATCAGAGAGGAGCCCACCCACTTTAATTTTCACCTCTGATCCCTCATATAGCTACCTAATCAACCATATAATTTTATCAGGGAATGCAAATGCTTCCATTGCCCTGCTCATAAACTCCCAGCTTACTCTATCAAATGTTTTCTCTGCATCAAGACCCACCAACAACAGTGGTATTTTATTACATTTAGCTTCCCTCTGGATGGTCAGCATTCTGTTAATATTGTGAAATATTTGCCTCCCCTCCACAAAACCACATCAATCCATGTCTATTAATTTTGGCATCACCTTTGCCATTCCTTTAGCCATTATAAACATAAACACTTTATAATCATTGCTTAGGATTGAAATGGGCCTATATGAAGCTGGATCTGATGGGTCTTTACCCTCTTTAGGTATTACATCCTCCACCACTTTCTTCTGGGATGTTGGTGCTTCTCTTCCTCCTAAAATATTGTTAAACAAAACCCTTCAGATTTTTATAAGATTTTTATAAGATTTTTATAAACTTGGCCAGCAGTATGTTTTTCCACAGATAGATCCTATCATTTAAAAGTAGAGCAGAATAAACAACTTCTTTGCCACAGCATTTGCCCACAAATGGCCAGCAGTATGTTTTGCCACTAGTGTTGCCTCTGCCTTTTGATATCTCAGACATATTTTAATCACTTTCCATCTCTTTGTATGATCTCAGGCCAGTATAAACCATGGACAAAGAGATTATTTGGAGCTGTCCAAATAAGATAAATAAATTAATCACTTCTTGAAGACAGTAAAAAGAGCAGCTGATTGTATTAAGATATCATGTCTTAGATCTGCTACCTTTTGCTGCAGTCAGCACCAGAACAGGGAAATAACTTGTTCTCTTATCTACAAGTGGCTGTTTACTCTCTTATTACTACTTCTAAGCCTTTTTCTGTAGATGCAGCAGGTGCAAGAGTCAATCTTTCTGATGACTGCATTGAGTAAAAACTAAAAAGATAATTCAGGAATACAGGGGATGGATAAAAGGAAATTATTATGGAAATGTGAAATAATTTGTTTGTGCATTAACTGGGATCTACAGTTTGTAGGCTGGGTATGCTGTGAAGCTTGAATGTGCATTTCTTCGAATGCGTGGAATTCACAGGGTAAGTGTGGGTTTAAGATTAGAGGGGTGGGAGTGTGTGTCTGTGTGCATATGTATTTGTGTGTGTGTGTGTGTGTGTGTGTGTGTGTGTGTGTGTGTGCGCGCGTGTGTGTGTGTGTGTGTATTAGAGTTAGAGTAACCGATAAGGGGATATTTAATAAGAGTGTTTGTGTCAGTGTTTAAGTGTTAGGGTAAGAGTAGGGATTAAGTTAGGTGTGTGTGCATGCGTGCTTGTGTGTGGTGTGTGTTTTGCATCCAACATATGTGAGGTGGTAGTGTTAGAGGAAGAGTTTTTTTCATAAAAGGTGTATAGTTGGAGTTAGATTTAGCATGCACTCATCCCTACCTGCCTTAATAATACATGTTACACGCTAATGCTAACCCTAACCCTGCCTCTGGCCCTATTCTACTTGTAACACTATAATTCTTCCAGTAAATAATGTCTGGAGGTAGTGTCAAGATAAATGAATTGCAAGAGAAATGTTTTCCATTTTCCAACTGTTTTCCAATATTTTAAATGTTCAATGTTTGATTTTCTGTTTTTGAACTTTTGCATTAAAAAAATATATATATATATATATATATATATATATATATATATATATATATATATATATATATATATATACTTCCATACTCTGGAACAGACTACCTCTTAATGATTGGATGGGGGAAAATTCAAATTCACACTGCGATTCTTCTGTGGCTCTGCTTGACAAAAAGAAAATTTTTTTTTGGGGTGGAAGGCACAGGTACATTTTTGGCTAGGGATTGGGGGGCCCTAGGGCCGATAGCCTAGTACCTACCTATATATATATATATATATATCAATTTGTCCCTTTTTTCCCTCCCCTTAAAGTATTTGATTTTCTAATCTCAGGATAACCAATTGCATTAAAAGGGAACAGAAGCTTACATCTGGGCAAACCTTTTATTGCCATTTTACTTATGCCAGGAGGTGGCAGTGTTGTCTGAAATTGATTATCATTTTTACAAATTCGGTTTTTGTTAATGTGTGGCTTAAAATTAACAGCAATAAATGTGGAATTAATAAGAATATCATAAATATTATTTTAAAATATTATTCCTGTAATGCTATATTATCTTGAACATTATGTTGATCAGTCAACTAAATAACATATTATTAAAAAGAATTAATATACATTTATGTCATAGCATGCTTATAAAATGAAATAAAATAATATTTTCATGCAACAGACTATACTAACTAATATATTTTAGCAATGTTGTCTAAAGTATTCCTGTTGCAAATATCATGCATCTTATTAAGCAACAGTTAAAACACGTGAAAAGTAACATCATATTACAAAAGGAAAAAAGATACTGACATTTCCTTTTGCAGTGGTATTTCATTACCTTTGTTGCTGAACATGTTGATATTTATAAACAGGATTAGATTTATGCTAAAATAAATGAAGGGAAAGTACAAACACTGATATGTGTTCCACTGATGTGATGAATATTAATTATTAGGAAAAGTTTAGAGTAGAAACTCTTGCTTACACCATAGTGTTTCCCCCTTTTTAGCAACCATTAATCCACAGTTAAATAGTCAATGTTTTTGAATTAAAATTGAATTTCTCTGTAACAGATTTGAGCAGATGCATGTGGAGGGGGATTCTACATTGCTTTATAAGGCAGGTGTAGCATAACTTTGTTACATTCTTTCTGAATATTTTATAAAATAGGAAAATCTGTCTTTTTGTAAACCCAAAATGAAAAACAAATGTTTTTATTAGGTAAAATTGTATGCAGCTGTGGACAATGAATAACACAGTCTATATTAATTGTGACAGCTATGATATCAAGTGTTTACCCTGACTTCCTTAATCAAACATGAGTAAACTGTCAGGCTTGTTAAAGCAAGGCCTAAAGCAGGAATTTATTATCTTACATTCTGGATAACATTCTGTATTGAGGAGTAAGTTCATTGTTTTATGTAAGTATTGGAATTGTCCCTGAGGTATGCTGTTTTAGCAGTGTATAGAAGTTGCATCCTGCATAAGCATGTCTGAATTTTAACTTAATATGCTGGGAGCAGCATAACTTTTTAACTAAATCAAGTTATACATTTAGAAGCTTAAAGATATATGAGAAATGCCATAAGTATAATTTAATTAAATCAAAATTTAAACTATAAGCAAGAAGGATTTTTGAAGTCACAACACTTATTTTATGATTTCCGTTTGCGCAATCATCTATAAACATGAATCTCTATTAGTACTACATATAGAAGGGTATTTTGCTATTATTAGTTAAACAAACACATCAAAAATATAGATAACAGCATGGTATTGATAAGGTTAACATACTATTATACAGGAATGCTTTTTTGTTTCTCTTCACACAAACCGGATTTAATGTAGTATAGGTTTCCAACTGAAATTTTTAATTATCAAAGGGGTAGATGTCCATAGTTCTCCAGATTGCAGTGGTTCATCCTAAGCTTACATAAGGACATGCATATGTTGTCCTGGCATATAGGTTCAGGTTAAACACCTAACCAATGCTTGTTACGTACCATTTGTTGTTAGAACTTTATATATTTTTGTGACTCCATCTGTGCTGTTTGTGTGGCTACAGCACACACCTGTCACCATTGCTCACTTGTGAATATATGGCTGGTTGTGTAATATAAGAGATAATAGATCTTTCAATTAAAAATAAGGAGTAAGAAACTATAATTGCTATGACAATGAGAAGTTGACAAAAATAAAACCATGCTTTCTCCAATGACTCAACAGTTGTACTCAATCAGTTAAACTAGCTAACGTTCTTTAATGTCAGCTTTTTGTGCTATTTTTTAATCTGCTTGAAAAGTTCCCTTATCTCAGGTTCATAATCAGGGATATAGGCACAGTATTCTTCTCCATCTAGAGTACAAGCTCCAACTTACTAGTAAGTATAAAACTCAGGGGCATCCTATTTTGCATCACTACTGTTCTCATTGCTGTTAGTTGAATAGTAATTTAGCTAGATAATTTAAACATAATATTACTGAACTCCTCAAGGAGCCAAGGAATTTTCTTGATTTTTCATAAAGCTTTTTCTGCTTTATACCAGGGCATCTGAGATCCTCCAGATAAAACTGTGTCATTTATGTTAATTGCTGAGGCACTAAACCACCCATTTTCATGAAATGTCATGGTCTTTCTTATGGTAGTTCTTCTGACACTTGAATAGTTGATAACATTTGGGCAGGGTACCATCTTACTCAAAAGCTGTATGGAAGCCAGCAGTAGGCATGGTTACTATAAGCAAAATGAACTCCAGATACTATACATGTAAAAATGTTCAAAGGTGGGATAAATTGGATACATTTCAACAGGACAGAACACAGAAGCTCAAAGTAATATTTATTTATACTCATCACTTTCTGATCAAAGGTCTCATCAAAACAGATTTGCATTTTATGCCTACTCCATCCAACATTCTAATCTTTACTTACTGACTTCTCATCACAGAACTAAAAACACTGTCAGCAATCGTCCTTAAAAATCTAATACCCTATTTTTCACACTCCCGCTTTTACCCTTCCTTCACTTACAGATGATAATCAAATACCTCCTGTTTCATTTCAAAGCCATTACTAGGACCAGTGTTGAAAAACATCTTAAAAACATAGATTTCTCTTATTACACATTCTTCCATACAATTCATCCCAATATTTTTAGATGACAAAGTAAACTACTCATAATCCTCTTTCATATTCAACCTTTCCTTATCTAGTAGCATCACACCCTATAGTTTTAAACATACCTTAGTCCTGCCACTCCTTCCTCAGTTAATGACTACTGACCTATCTCCAACCTTTACTCCTCACAAAGTTCTCAAAAAATCATTTATAACCAAATTCTAGAATGCATTTCAACATTTGACATTTTAATGGGCAGCATGGTTTTAGATCCATCTGTAGTAATGGCACACCCATCTACTCACTCAGTAACCACATAGCTTTTAACATGGAGCAAGGCAAACATACTGGTACCATCTTTCATGACCTTGAAAAAGCCTTTGATACTGCTGACAGACAAAAGACACAGGCTTCTCATCTAATTTTGTGTAATTGTTTTAAATCTAGCTGACCAAAAGAACCTTCACCCTTTTACGGACTAACACCACCTACATCTCTTGGTCAGCCTATAAAGGTGTACCTCAGGAATCTGTTTTTGGTCCATTCCCCTTTTTTCTCTTGATAACTAATCTTCCCTGGGACATCCCTAACATTACTTGTATGTTATACACAGGCAATATTGCCCTCATCAGAGCCAAAAGCAATCCATCCCTTTTCGAACATGAACTTCAAAATGACTTCACTACTATCTGGATTTTCCTTCACAGCAATAAAATTACAATCAACACTCAAAAAGAGATCCATCATGTTATTTGGTACACCACAAACAACTATAATCCACTAAAATTATCACTATTACTAGACCGCGGTGGTGGTGCTGCGGTAGCGTTGTTGCCTCACAGTAAGACGCTGTCTGGTTCGATTCTCAGCTAAGAGCGTCTTCTGTGTGGAGACATGCATGAATGGGCGTACCTTTGTTGAAGGTTGTGCGTCAGGCCTGGCAAGCCGGTACGTAAAAATCAACTGCCAATCATTAGCAGACCGGAGTTCCACTGTGGCAACCCCTAACCGGGAAAAGCCGAAAGACACAAACAAACTGACCGCTCTGGTAAGCTACCTCTGTGTGTTAAAGAACAAAAATACCTAGACCTTTTTTTTAAATAAGTTTTTATGGGTTGTTATCATACATTACAGCAAAAACAAACATAATAAATATTTACGATTACATTTCATATTGTTTCAGTTATTAAATAGATGATACAAGAATTTTTAAATAAACTTTATTTTAGCAACTATATTTACTATACAGATTCACTGCCTGTAATACCTAGGCCTTTTATTTGGCCAAAACCTCACTTTTCATAAACACAGAGACCCACACAAAACTCCAATCTCCTGGAATCTGCTGAAAATCATGCACTTCATTTTATTCACCTTTCAAGCCAAAATTAACACCACTGTCTTACAAAAAGCAAAGGGAAATGGTTACCAGTTGCTGTTAAGATTAGTCTTCTCCTTAACACTCTCATCTTTAAAATACTATTGCATTATACTGTTCCGCTCTCCATAATAAACTGATGATTACAACTCCTTTGTATTGCCTATGAAATATCCTTAACAACAAATCATAACAGATCAAACTGATATTACTGCAATATAAGATAACAGTACTGAGTAGGTATTTACAGAGGGAACAAATTGTTTGTCTGATTTTGCCTGCAAATATAAATTGTTGCCAATAGATAAGATGAAACAACTTTCCTTCTAGGACAGATACCACCCCATTATTCTCTCTTATTGCCCCATAATGGTGATGAACAATAAGCATAATTAACAGCAGCTGCAGCAGAAGCAATAAACAAAACAGAAATGTAAACGTTTAATAAACAATAGTGCAAATGACATGCATAATCCTGCTGTACTCATTTAAAATAAGACAAACTCGATCTTCTTCTTGTACATGACAACTTGTTATTGCCTAGGATGTGTTGTACTAAGGTGTGACTTATCCCCTTTTTGACACTGTATGGTAGCTTAGCAGAATACAAGATAAAACACTTTTGCTTTTGACTTTCATACTGCTCCCACATCTGATGCACTTTTGGGCTGAAATAAAACACACGCTGTAAATGCTATTTCCTGCTTAATGACTGAAAAGGAGACTTTTCCAAAATTTGTAAAGAAAGAAAGAGAGAGGGCAAAAAAGCAAGTGTCACAGGGATATTAAAATACTTTTATGTGTGCCCTTTGGTAAGTGGACTAATCTGTACATTTATAAAAGATCTAACATGAAGACTTCCAAATCCATGTCCATCACAATCCTGTTCTAGAAGTCTTCATATAGCCACTGTGACACAATTTTGCATCTGATTCCACCAAAACTTCTTTATTGTCTATTTCCATGAAACCACCAAACTTCACTTCCAGCCATTCACCTCTTCTCCATTGAGCTCAGTCATCAGGAAAAAGCAAGACGAAAGGAGGAAGTTAGCAAATTGTCAAAACTCAACCATATGAAGCCCTTTTATAAATGTGAAATGATAGATTTGCAGCAGATAAGCTTAAGTTGTTCAACAATCCATTGGTGCTGTTTCTCATGCTAAGATACTGTATTTGATTGCCTGCCAACAACATTACACAAAAATTACCACACATAGATGCTACTGATGTTCATTTGCACTGCAACCTTCTCTTTAGATTTTGCTGACTTTCTGACATTTACTGATGTCATCCTATGATATGAGAAATGGCATAACAACAAAAAGCCCACAGAATGATTGGTTAAGTGCAGTGACTTCCTCTAAAAAAACAGAAAGCTGCAGAGTCTTGGTTATTTGTTTATTGTAGGTAATGAGTTGCATTTCTTAACTTAAAGATAAAGGAATAGATTAATAGCTTGTGGTTTTAGCAGTCACATTGCAGCAGCCTATTTTTATGGTGATCATGGGCCCCATCCTGAGCTGCAGGTCATGGGAAGCTGCCCCAAATTGCCTCATTATTGTTTTCCACTGTATGTTACTAAAAATGAAAAAGAACCACATCCTTGTTAGCTTTAATCTAATTTATCCTAGTTTTTATTTCTAACATTTTTTTTATCTTTTTCATTTATATCCTCCCATCTTCAATTAACTACTTTAATCTGATCATAGTGAATAAGGCCATATATTGGAAATGGTCTGGAATATGTCTGAACTTGAAACGTGACCAATTCACCTTTTGGCAACCACATATGGGCTCACCCAATTTGGATTCCACTTGGTGTTCTTTGGAAATTGTCTAATCACAACCAGGTCACCAAACTCAATTATTATCAAATTATTTGGTCAGATAAAATTTTCTTTTCCTAATTCAATTTGTTGCGCTTCTCCACCTTCCCAGACTCCCCCTCTGGCTCAGGAGATCTAGCCTTGGAGATGATCCAATAGTCATGGAACTCTCGTGGGCACCCCCAGGGTATTTCTTTTCCATGCAGGTAGATGGGCTGTCTGGTCAAAGATTCATGTGGTATGAGCTTATAGTTATGAGGAGAATTTCTCAATTTTATTGATACTATGGAGAGATTTTTAACCCAACGGTTTCCATACTCTGCAGTCATTTTTTAAGACCTTCTTTAATGACCCTCTTTTTTCTTTAAACTTTCCCTGAACTTGAAGGGCGATATAGGATATGAAATATCTGCATCATTCCCTGTGACTGAAGCACAGCTTGTGTCTCTTTACTGGTTAAGTGGCTACCTTGATTGCTATGGATTTGTCATGGAATTCCCCTGGTTATAATTATCCTTTCACTGAGGATTCACACAACTGTCTGTGTTTCACACCATTTAGAGTGGTGTGACTCCACCCACCCAATGTACTCCTCATTTATGGTTAAGATATATTTAAACCCTTCCATTACCATTAGAACACACTCTGCAAAGTTAATTTGAATTCTGCTCCAAGGTTCCAAAGCTTGAGAAAGGTTACAGGCTTTACCACAAATGGATTTTCCTGCATAAGTGATGCATATGTCTACATAGGATAACATTTCTTACAACATTCAAAGCCAACACTACCTTGCTGACATGATTTTCATAACTTCCTCTCCTACAATATCCCAAGACATTATGATAACATATTAGAAGTACTCTTTCCTCCTTTGGATCCAGGCACAACCTTTGCTGTAACAGCGCCTTTGAGAACTTCCCCAGCACTTGCCAGTTATTAGGCAACATTACCAAGTCCACCCTTTCCCTCTTTTTATGGTATAACCATAAATCTCAGTTTGTTGTTTTATTTCTGGGTTTCCAGAGAGAGATCATGCACTACATCTCCCAAGTATATGACACTGACTTAGATATGAGAATATAATGTAATATAAGCTGTTATGGAAAACCCTTCTGCCATAAGAAACATCACTTTTTTCCTGTGGTGTGACAGTACGTCCACATATCTCGGATGTCATAACTAGCTCATCAGCCAATAGGTCAGTTATTTGGCCAAGGCAGGGCTTTACCCTCAATTCATATTCTGGGCAAACGATCTCATAGAAACTGGTTGTACAGTCTAAAGGTACAGAATGAACAGGTAAAGGTGTTGGTAAGTCTTTGTCTACATTTCCTTCTTACAGCAAGTAACATACCTTTTCTCTAATGATATTACTTTCCTGGGCATTGATAACCTAAATACAATAGTGGTCTTTTGCTGCCCCTACCTGTATTACCTCTTATTTTCCTAACGCATCCACTTTCTCATTATGCTTTGCATGATCTAATCTCTGTTGATGTGCCTTAGTCTTAATAATGCTTTTTATGGCGAGTCTGTTTTTACTAATTTCCATATTTATTTTAATGGCTAATATTTATTCCTTCAGCAGTAGACACCCCATGCTGGCCCAAGTGGACAGTGAGATGGTTAAAACTGTCAATACATGCACAGTATCTGTGTAAATATTTACAGGGCACCCCCCATACTTGTTTCAAATTTGTCAAAGTAGTTGTTTAATTAATGCCATTCAGAGTAGTCTAAATTCTTTTTGTACATACCGCACTATAATACAGACGAACTGCACTGATGTGTGCAGAAACTTTTTTTAGGTTTTAATTTAACCCATTTTTCCTCAAGACCTCAAATAGCTCCTCTAATGCTTTCAAATGTTGCTGCTCAGTTTGTGCACCAAACAAAATGCTATATATATATATATATATATATATATATATATATATATATATATATATTGGATAAAAGTGCACCTACAGGTTATCGATCTTACAATATCCTGAATCACTCTAAAGAAAACTGTTGGAAAGTACTAGAAGTCTTGGTGCATTTTTTGTCTATGTGTACGGTTCATTCTTTACAGTGAAAGCAAACTTCCACTGTGGTGACACTTCAAAAAATATTACTAATATGGATTACTGGCTGATGAATTTATTTTTCTTCAGTATTTATTCCCTTCTCTTCCAAGACTCTCACTGTCTCTTCAGTTGCCTGTTTTGTCTCCATTTTATAGGATGCTGTTTAACAGCTTTTGTGGGTTCACGTCTCACTTTAAATGCAACCCACATTCATTTTGGTGTGCAGCAAAAATAACTTCATGCTTACAGACCAGACTGGATAGCTCTTTATGATATGTCTGAAGGAACTGCACTAATATTTTCCTGAGGTTTTGATACTATATGCCCTGGGACCATCAGATATCACCATTACTTGAAACTGAGGTGGTTCTTTTAACAGTTTCTGATTGCACATATCAAGAATGTACCCTCTTTTTGGAGTATGTCAAATCCTAGGAAGTTTGCAAACAGAGATGGAAAACTCACTGGTGTTGAGATTTATCATATCCTATTATAATCAATACAGGTTTACTAACTAGTTCTTGAGTAATGTCCTCTTAGTTCATAACGTTCTGTGGCATCTTTGGTAGAAGTTGTGTAGTAATCCGGATGCTCCGGTGTCAATTAGATGTGTCTGTATTTTATTTTATAGCCATAACTGAGTGTGTTTTGTTTGTGTCTTTCGGCTTTTCCCGGTTAGGGGTCGCCACAGCGGAACTCC
Source organism: Protopterus annectens (assembly GCF_019279795.1). Classification (NCBI taxonomy): domain Eukaryota; kingdom Metazoa; phylum Chordata; order Ceratodontiformes; family Protopteridae; genus Protopterus; species Protopterus annectens. The sequence continues at coordinate 1,643,025,081 of NC_056744.1, read as the reverse complement.
GGTCCGCTAATTATTGGCAGCTGATTTTTACGTACCGGCTTGCCAGACCTGACTCACAACCTTCGTAACTGAGTGTGTAATCTTCCATTTTCCCCTGTAAAGTGAAAGGTTATGGAAACTGATAATTTCTAATCAGAACTATCAAGTAGGGGTTTATGTTTGCAGTAGTAAAGGATGGACTACTAGTTGCTGCAATTGCATGGTTTACTTCATATTCTAATTGCTCTATCCTTTTCTCAAACTTTTAAACAGTAGAGCCCTATCAAGAGTATTGACTGTTTTTTTCCTTTTCTAGTTCATTCAGCCTGCTTTGGAATATGGCCTGGCTGAACAACCCACTGTGCACTGGAGAAGTTATTACACCACATTCTTTTTTCTTTCTCTGACCTTATGACTTTCCTCTTTTTTTGTTGTTAGCTATCAATAATCGCTGATGTTCACTTACCAGCAATGAGTACTTTTACATTTAATTCCCTGTGATGTGGTTAGAACAATTAGAATTACTCTAAATTTTCAAACATTTATCACTTCTTTGAAAATTACCACACACTATTTCACTGTGGCCTATGGTTACTGATATAGTCATGACTTACTTCTGCTGTTTAGTAAAATAGCTTTTTATATAGTTATAATTACAATAATTCAGTATCATGCAGAAAAATAAATAAATAAGTAAAATGTCCACAAATTACATGATTTGTCTTTACTGCCAATTTGAGATTAAACTCCCAGATGTTTACAATCTCTCTCAATCTATAGTGTGTGTGTGTGTGTGTGTGTGTGTGTGTGTGTGTGTGTGTGTGTGTGTGTGTGTGTGTGTGTGTGTGTGTGTGTGTGTGTGCGTGTGTGCATGTGCATGTGTAGACAGACAGAAAACAGACAGACAGGTAGATACAGATACAGTACCTTGGTCATCCTTTTTCCTCCCTTTATTTCTAATCTCAGAATAAGAAATTGTATTATACAGGAATAGGAAATCCATAATTGGACATACATTGTTTTTCCTTTTTTCCTTTTTTTAACATCAGTTTACTTTGGGGACTAGGTGGCACCATTGTTTGAAACTGAGTATGATTTTACAAGTCCAACTTTTGTTAAATGTGGTTTAAAATAAATAAAAATAATGATGAAACTAATAAAAATAAAGGAATAAATTATTTTAAAATATTATGCATGTAACACATTATTACCGTGAATATTATATTTAAATATTATGTTGACAAATCAACTAACTAATGTGTTATTTAAAAATAGTATATATTTTAGTAGTTATAGCATACTTAAAATAAAAGCTTCATGTATCAGACTATATTAAGTTATACATTTAAGCATTTTAATCAAAACTAATGTAATTGTAAACAAATTGTGTCATGGTAATAAACAGTTAAAACGCATGAATACATTTCATTATGTTTTGAAAGAAAAGGAAGTACTGGGAATTATTTTTTTCAGTGATACCATATTACCTTTGTTAACAAATGCTTTGATATCTAGCATGATGCTTGTCATCTAGGTTCATAGGTTCATAGGTGTGTACTAAGCTAATGACCCTGGGGCTTTTACAAGCCTAGCCATAGGATTACCCTGGCATCGTGCCACCCGACTTTAGTTCCCAGTGCCTCTGTCAAGTAGAGCCACTGAAGTGAATTTTCTGTTTCCCATCCACTCATCAAGATTTATCTTGAAGAGGGCCAGTGAGGTGCTCTGTTTGATATGTATGGGAAGTCTGTTCCATAGTCTATAGGTTTTGAACCTGTCCCTCCAGCATGTTCTGTTGATGGTGGTAATGAGGCTGAAGTCTCTGGAGCATGTGGTGCGGAGGTATTGAGATTTCTTTAGATGTAGCATTTCTAAAAGAGCTGGGTCAGACATGGCTTTGTAAGTCAAGGAGAGATCACCTCTAAGTAGGCAATATGAGACAGAGAATTGTTGGAGTTTTTTGAGTCTGTCCATAAAGGACAAGTGTTTAAGGCCTAGGATCCTCTTTGTGAGGTACTTTTGTGGCCTCTCCAGTTGTTGCAGGTGTCTAATGAGGTACATGCCAAATGGGGCACTGTACTCGATGACAGGCCTAATGAGGGAAGAGTAGAGGGAGACAATGACCTCTTTCTTCCTGGATGCAAAACCCTTAGTAATGAGATGTGCCACACAGAAGGACTTTTTGACCACAGTGGCAATGTGGTGATCAAAAGAGAGGTCACTGTCAACCTGTGTTCCCAGATGTCTTATAAATCTCTTATAAAGCCTTCTGTGTTCAGTGGACTACCATCAATGTGGTAATTCATGGAAACCGGGTTTTTCCCAAAGGGGATGATGACACATTTTTTGGCATTGAGCTTAAGGCCATGGTTCTGACACCAGTCGTTAGTCTCAGTGAGGCCATTCTTAGGATGTCAACATCACTTGGGGAGTCAATAATAGCTCCCAACTTGCAATAGTCTGTGAACTTTGTCAGCCAAAGTCCCTTCGTGTTGGCCTGGACTTCAGAGAAGTAGATACCAAACAAGAGAGGACCCACGACTGAACCCTGTGGGACTCCACTCATGACTAGTCAACAGACTGACTGGGAATCAACTACTTTCATACTTTGGGTCCTGTCTGTGAGCCAGTTTGCAATCTACCTAGTGATATAGGAGTTGATGCCAAGCTTAGTGAGTTTTTCTATGATTCCTGAGTGAGGAATGGTATCAAAAGCCTTGGCCAGATCAAGGTAGGCTGTATGAACCACCTTGCTTTCATCTACAGCTCTGGTGACTGACTCAAAGAAGTTGACCAAGTTGAGCAGGCATGATCTACCCTTCACAAAGCCAAACTGTGTGGGATCCAAAGTTTAGGAGATTCCCTATATTTTTATTAGGTCCATGATGATGCATTCCATAGCTTTGCATATCAGACTCGTCAGGCTAATGAGACAATAGTTCCTAGGGTCTGTAGTCGCTCCTCCTTTGTGGAGAGTGATGACTGTAGCAGTGCACCATTCATTAGGGACAAAGCCTGAGGTGAGGCTGTGATTGAACAGGTCACACAGGTGAGGTGCCAGTTCACTCTGTAGTTCATGTAGAGCACAACCAGGGATATTGTCAGGTCCCATAGAAACTATATTCTTGGCCTTGAACAGTGCTATTTTAACCTGTCCAGCAGTAATACTGGGTGCCTGGCTATCTACTGGCATTGTGATTGGTCTTTTGGGGAGGGAGAGCGGTAAAGTTGGCACTGAATCTGTTGGCCAGCATACTGACAATATCTGTTGGCTCAGTGTAGGAGGTACCGTTGTGCAGTAGCTCAGAGCAAATCTGGGTATTGCCGTGGAGATTCTTTACATAACTGTAGAAGGCCTTGTGGATGTCTTTACTATCTGCTGCAATTCTGTTTTCATAGCTACCTTTAGAGGATTAGATGAGGGATCTCAACTTTTTGTTGAGTCTGATAAGGGAGTTTTTCCAGTCTTGGGACTTCACCTTATTCCACATCAGTTTCCTCCTTCTGTTTTAGAGTTTGTTTATGGCAGAGGATGACCAGATTGGCTTCCTTTTTTTGGAGAAGAGTGTCTTGGTTCTGTATGGCGAGATCCATGCATTTGTATATGTGTTTGTACAGTGCATTCTTGTATGATTCTGCGGTCATACAACTATTCTCTATTTGCATGGGTAGTAAAATAAATCAATGGAAAGTAAGAGGAAGCCTAGTATTTTCTTGTGTGAATGTGCTCACCAAATTGCTTGAACTACTGCCTACTTGGATGATTTCTACAATATAGTTCAAAGCGTTAAAGATAAAATCAGCCCTTGAATCTTGTTCACAATGGAAAATACAAATGTTATGTCTTCTAAGTAGTGGATCTCCTCTATTGCTTAATTTTTTTATGTGCATCTGAAATAGATTTTATTTTTCAACTGTAATTACTACTTATAATGAAACTTTAAAGCAGACATAGATTCATTCTTACACTGTAGTTTTTTCCCTTTAGGAATCATTAATCCATAGTTAAATAATCTTTTTTTTTTCATTGAAACTGAATTATAGTTTGCAAAATAAAATAGTCGATGTAATTCTTATTTTTTTGCCCATAACACAAGGGATCAGAAGGTCATGGCTTTGAACACGTGCATGTGGAGGGTTTCTGATAAGGCAGTTGTATCTTGACTCTCTAATATTTGTTTCTGAATATTTTAGAAAACAGGAAAGCCTGTATTATCAGCCCAAGGTTAAAGACCAATGTTTTTTATTTCCATTAGATAAAACTGCATGCAGCTGTAGACATTGTATAACACAGTCAATATTAATTGTGAAAGGGTCTATATTACCAGCTCGAATTAACTGAAACACGGATACCATTTCATCGACACATATGTGTAGAATGCACAGGTAAGCGAAAGGCCACATCATCGATATTTTTCCTAGGGAAAAAATCAGTTGTCCGTTGTGAATTTGCCCTTTTCCCCACTCTGTTGCAATCTCTAAGTTAGTATATTTAGTTGGGGGGCACAGCCCACCTCATTGGGGGTTGTGGGGGGCTAAGCCCCCCACTTTATAATGTTTGTACTGTTGTGTCATGTGTAGTTGGCCTACTGATTTTTTTACCTAGAAAAAAATGGGTGATGTGGCTGTTCGCTTACCTGTGCGTTCGACACCTGTGTGTCACTGAAATGGTATTCACATTTCAGTTCATTCAAGTTGGTAATATACACCCTTGTGAAAGCTAAGATGTTACGTGTTCATCTGGAAATTTGTAATTATAAATTAATAAAATAACAGTGTTGCTGTATCAAGGTCTGGAGTTGGAACTGTTTACCTTAGGTTATGAATGACATTATGTATTAAGGAACAAATTTTTTTTATATATATAACATATCACAGTCTGAAGCAGTCTCCTGTGGAATTGTCATTGACATATGCTGTCTTTGCAATGCAGTGTGATGATGAAGATGAAAGTAGGATAATTTTTTTATTATTAAATCAAGATGTATATTTAGAAGCATGAGAAGGCTAGATGGGAAATATTATGCATGTCAATTAAATCGCACACTGACCTGTCAGCAAGGAGGATTTATGGTGTCAATTAAATCGCACACTGACCTGTCAGCAAGGAGGATTTATGATGTCAGCAAATTTTTTATGATACCCATTTGTGCAAACATCTTCAAACATGAATTTCTGTTACAGCTACACATAGAGTGGTATTTTACAATTATTGGTTAAACAAAAATACAATCCAACTATAGACAGCACTGTATTCATAGGGTTAAAGTACTGTGACCATTATACAGAAATACAGGTATTACTGAATTTTGTTTCTCTTTACACAAACCAAATTTAAGCTAGGTGGATTTCTAGTTGGGAGTTTTTAAACTATACAAGGGGCAATGGGCTAGACTCTCCAAACTGCAACAGTGGTTATAAGTACACCTATACATGCAAATATCTATACATACAAATATTTCAAGCACAGTCAATAATGACCTTCTAGCCTGCTAACACACCATTCATCCCTCCAAAAATGTCCAAATTGCTCTTAAAATATCCAAACCAGTGTTTGTTTTAATATCATTTGGTAGTCTACTGGGCATGGGGCGGCTGCAATGGTGCAGTGGTTAACATTGCCACCTCACAGCAAGAGGTTCTCCAGTTCAATCCTTGGCTGGGGTGCCTTCTGTGCAGAGTCTGCATGTCCTCCCTGTGGTCACGTGGGTTTCCTCTGGGTGCTCCTGTTTCCTCCCACATCCCAAAGAGAAGCTGGAGATAGACTAGACACACTAAATTGGCCCTAGGCATGAGTGTGTGCATGTGTGTGCCTTCTTTGGAAGGTCAGGCACCAGGCTGGCAACTTGACACTGTAAAACTCCACTGCCAATCATGAGCGGACAGGTGATCTGCTGTGGCGACCCCTAACTGGGAAAAGCTGAAAGAAGAAGAAGAAGTCTACTGGGCATCAGTTATTCTCTCAGGGAACCAATTAGTTTATCTCTCATTCCTATATAATATTTTACATATGCTATCAGATGCTTCTCTGTTGCTTTTTGATAGCACCAGGCAGAAGTTGCCTCTAAATACCCCATAGATATATTGTTTCTCTTAAATATCTATACAAATTCAGATGTTTTCATCTTTCAAAATAACTGCAATGTTCTCATTCATGGATGCCCTTGGCATATTTCTACTGTACTTTTTCAAATTTACTCACGCTGGTTTTCTTATAAGGCTTCCATAATATAATTTCATGTTGTATTTTAGGTGAGATGTAACTTACAAGCAATGATTTCATCATTTCAGATTTCTAAGACTTAAAACATATTTTATACAGCCTACAATTTTATGCCAATCATTGACCAATTGGTTGATATGATCAGAATAAAAGTCATAGCTGGATCTATCAATATACACAGGGCCTTAAATGAACCCACATTTGAATCACTGTGTACTGTATTAAACATTAACCCATTAATCCATGTACCCTAAATCTCATATGTTTAGTTTTTGATGCCTGTATTAGGCATACTATTCTCCTGTGCCCAGCTGGTCAATTCAGTCAAGCTGGTTTGCAGACGTTACCTAACTGTATCAGATGTGATCAATTTTCTCATTTCAAGTCATCTGCATGCAGACTGTAGGACACTTCCAATGAAAAACATAAATCAGAATAATGCAAACTATATTCAGATCTACTGATTTAACTACCTTGTTCTGGAAAAAAACTTTCTCAGAATTTCATACAGAGGGCAATTTAGACTTCGCACAAGATTAAGAAAATATAAAAGTCACAAATGTTGGAGATGTGATGGGCTGGTGAAAGCAGATTGGGAACATATTTTCTATTCTTGTGAGAGTCTTGTTTTTTAAGTCAAAAATATAAAACTCCATGAAGGCATTGTGGTCAGATAGGTGTTATTTAAATAAATGGCTCATTTTATTCAGTGCTCTAAAACCTAACTGAATCTTGAAACATCAGTGTACATTATCATGGATTCTGTTGGCAATTGCCAGGAAAACAATTAAAAGAATTTAGAAAAGTAATAAATTCCCTGCGTTTCAGCATTCCATTTTGTTCACCATTGAGTCATGCCTGATAAAATCAATGTGATTATTATGAATTCTAAGTCTAATTCTTGAAGTTATAAATTCTGGACAAAGCTAAAGTTTTTGTTAGACAAATATAGTAAAGGCTCTTAAAATGGATTTCTCTTTTTAATTTAATTAGTTTGCATACTGGTGTAATAGTTTAGTTAATGTATAGTTAGTTATACAATAAAATATGTATTGCAAACATTTTTGTTGCTAGTAAATATTTTATTGCTTAAAATTATTTGCATAATTTTATTAAAAATCAATAAGAATTTGATTTACAAAGAGAGATGTAGACTAAGGTTTAGGCTCAGGACAAATCCTTGTAGGACACCTTGATTGTAACCTAGAATTTAACTCTCCAGTTTCTGTATGATACATACCATATCCTATTTGTAAGTCATGAAGCTATCCATGTTATCAAGATTATATTTACATAGAGCTTTTCTCATTTGTTGATCAGTGTTTTATGTATGACCCCATCAAATGCTGAAGCTAGGTCAACATGAATACATCACAATGCACTTTTTTCATTTATATAAATTGTTATATTATTATAGAACTTCATGTTACACTAATTATAGACCTAGTTTCAATGTTTGCATGTTGATATATGGTTTCAAGTAAAAACATTTCCAATTCTGACAATAATTTATCCAATATGACCCCTTTTCATTATTTTTCTGCAAGAAAGTAGACACACGTGGTTTGCATAACTCTGGGTTAGTCTTATTTCTATTTGTCTTAAAGATAAGTTTTAAAAAACTGCACATATCAAACTTTGTCGATCCCTCCATATTCAAAAGAACCAGTCAGTGAGAGATTTAATACTACTCTAAGTTCACTGTGAAGTGTTCTCAGGCTGCCGTTACTAACTTTGTCTCTCCCTGTGCCTTAGTATCCAGTTTGCTTAGTAATTGTTAAACATAATCCAATTTAATTCAGTATATGACGTTACCTGGATGTTCGTAGCACAAATTACTGTCCCATTTGTAGAACGAAACTATTTTGCATAAGATTTTCTACATATATCTATAATCTGTTGTGTACAAGAAAAACGTTTTAGAATCAAACACACAGTTTACATATTTGTATGTCTTTGCTCACACCCAGGGTTGCCAGACGTCCCTATTTGAGTGGGACTGTCCCGGGATCAGCAGCCCAATCCCAAGTTCTGCACTGCCGATTAAAATCACAGTGAAACAGCCTCCGCTTTGTTGTATACGAGCCAATCAAAAAATCACAAAGTGGAGCCACTTCTGTTTAATGTGGAACTGCCTGATGTTCTGCATTTAACAGAAGAGGCTCCACTGTGCAATTATTTTGACTGGCTCATATACCGGCATACAGGCCAATCACAAATCGCAAAATAGAGCTACTTCTGTTTAATGCGGAACATCAGGCAGTTTTGCATTAAACAGAAGTAGCTCCACTTTACCTGATATTCCACATTAAAGCCTTTTTTTGGTCCCTACCTGTTCCTTTTCAAATCTGGCAACCCTGCTCACACCACATCTTATATAGCTATAGAAACATTTCCTACTATACTCAATATCTTTATATCAAATTCCCTCAATTTTTTTCTAATAAATAAAGAGAAAGGATTGAGGTAATGAGGTTTCTGGGTCCTGATGAGATTTAGGTTATATCTAAAAACTGGAAGCATATACATTTTACAAAGTTGGAGAGGTAATATTTAAAATGGGATCAGAATAAGAGAAAGGACTGGATCTCCTTTAGGTTGGAGGGAAAATATCCCCAGAGTTTGGTTCTCATGATAGAAAAAGCATGATTCCTGCAGTGTAGTTTAATCTGGGTGGGAAAGAGTGTAATAGCTGAGCAAGGGAGTGATATAATGTCATAGCTGGGGGATCTAGTGATAATATAACTAGAAAAATTACGGAAGAAGTCCCGGTTGAGTAATCTAAAAATCAGTGAGCCAAGGAGTTACTGAGTTTTTTTTTTTTTTTTTTTGTGTACAAGGAGCAGACTGGCTTCATTAAAAGTGTGGCTGTGGTGTTCTCTTTTCATGGTCATTAAAAGTGTGGCTGTGGTGCTCTCTTTTCATGGCTAGGGTAAAGAACCTGCTAATTTTATTAGATTGGGTCTGGAAAGAAATTAGGTTCTTTCTGGAGGCAGATGAAGTAAGTGGAAATACATATTCTTACTACACTTATAGGATGCCTTTACCTTTAGTGTTTCTACCTTGAGGACAAAGGAAACTGGACATTTTCCTGGCCCAAAAAAAGAGTTTTGGAAACTTTATCTTTAGTTAAGGGGATGTTGTACTGTAAGTCTAGTTTTTCCATCTCTGAGGTAACAAAAATGATCTCTTACTTAGATTCTAATTATTGTGGACTCTGTACCAGTTAGCGGGTATGCTTTTCACTCCTTGCTTGATACCAAATAACATGGCTTTTGTTTTGTTAAGAATGAACAGGAAATACATTTGTAAACCCAATTAGACAGGAGATTAAGGTCTGATTCTGTTTGTGATATAACCAGAGTATGTGCAGAAGCAGATCTATAGACAGCCATGTTTTCTGCATAAACCATAACAGAGATGTAAAGAAGGTCGAAGGGGAGCCTGTTTGTAAATATTAAGAGTAGAGGGGAAAGGACAGAGCCTTGCAAAACCCATCTGCTTAATCTGAATTAGAGGAGTTCGAAGGGTTCCAGGACATATTTTTGGTAAACATCATCCTGGCACATTATTTAGGATTTTATTTTTCTCAGTCTGTTCTAAGTTCAATGTCACTGTAGTATAATTGAATAACATTATTTTGGAGACTGTGCTGTACTAGTATACCAAACATGCATAGTATACTCCATTTAACTTTTTCCTACGTCATCAGAAGTACTAAAGAAGGACACTGTAGAACTGTGTTTGTCTATTGTGTAGAAGAGTAGTGCCTAGGATGCACAGTAGCAAACCTTGCACAAGTGTATCCATACCCAACCCAATGCCAAATTCAACAGGCTTTGGTACATACCCAGTATAACTTGAGAATAGTTATATACCACGATGGAGTCACAAACAGAATTTAAAAAAGGGGGGGGGCAACAGTTTTGTACAGATGTTCTGGTCATCCATGGAAATGCATGGACAGCATGTTGAGGGTGATGCTGCTCCCTTCAGCTCCCTACCAGAATAAAAAAAATCCACAGTTTTATATCACATACATAGCCTGGCAATTGTGTGCAAAAGTTATATTAACGAAATGGAATAACACTGTATTTTGTGGCAAACTACTATGTGAGCATGTATCCTACTCTGCACAGCAACACACATTTGTGGTCAGTACATAATACATTTGTGAAGGGGGTTACTGTCCCACCACCAACCACCTGCCAGATTTCAGAAAATAATGTACAAATATAATTGGGATGGTGGAGAGTTAGTGGAGGTGGTAGCCTCCCTCACATTCATACACTGGCAACAGATGTGTGCAAAACAGTTATTTACTGTTGTTTTATAAACATAAACTGTAACATTGCTGAAACTGATAGTATCTATGGTCCTTGCTGTCAGTCTTGGATGGTGACACTGTCAGTGATGGCATCCAGCCCCAAACTGGCACAGAACCTTGGTGTTACTCTTTTCCACACTCACCCTATTTTCCAGTTCTATAGTCTAGCCTAATGTAAATTATAATAATAATAATAATATAAGTTACGAAAAAGATGATAACTTTAAACAATATTGAACTTACTTTATTGTGTGTGTGTGTGTGTGTGTGTGTGTGTGTGTGTGTGTGTGTGTGTGTGTGTGTGGTCAGCATTTCTGTGTATAATAAGTTTTTAGCATTGCATACTGATTTTTGTATTGTAAATTTAGAAATTCCACTCTAGGTTTTATGCAGCACACTTTTTTTCCTACCACAATACCTCTGAACACTAAAAATCATATCAATGATCTTTCATAATCATACTGGAATGTCAGAAATAGGAAGCTGTAACTCAGAAATGTCTTTGATTTCACAGAATGTTTCTGATTTTCTTTTTGCCTTAGTGTTTTGCTCTGTTCCTCATAAAAGTTGTGGTTTTCTGGCAAATTACTGAGGATTGCTGTCATTAAATAATGACACACTTTTGAGGGTCAGACTACATATCCTTCATGCAAAATCTATTTTCTGTCAACTTCATTTATTTATTTATTGTTTGTTTATTAACCAGGTGAGTAGACTGGTACAGGACCCTTTTCAGGCACATTCCAGGCCCAAAGACAGTGACAAAAATGCATGCATGCATGCATACATACATATATACAATTTATACATATAACAACCAAGAAGATGCATGCAAACAATTTATACTCATGAAAGCTAACAATTCATAATTGTTCACAAAATGTTTCCAAGCCATATTGATATAAACAGAATGCAAAAACATAAGCATAAAGCATTTAAGCCAAAGGTGTGAACTGACAAGCTAATTATGACAGCTAATATTTGACAACAGTAATATCAAGCAAGAAAGAATTTAACTTGTATTTATGAAGCTCTTATTAATCTAGACAGCAGGGTATAAATTGGTGAAAGGACTTTTCACAAGTGGCTATGGTGAATATTGATCTAGTAAGTCTTAGATGGTTGCTATCACAGAGAGAGTAAGCTGTGCTGTGCAAAGATGTCCCTGATGTTGAGCCTTTGGTCCTTATAATTTCTTGTCATTGCTCCTCCTTCATTCATGCACTAAGAGGTTGAGAAGCAAGTGCACGGCCTTATTTTTCAGAATGAAATGCATTTTTATAATAGAGTCTTATACAGTTAGTGATAAGGAATCTTTTACATGCTTAGTTCAGTTATTCAATAAAAGTTTTGCCCTTAAAATGTTAATCAGTAATTTTATGATGATCAAGGCTAAACCTGACAGCAAATCATAGCAGTAGACAGGCAGCGTACCTCCATGTTACATAGATAACATAAGGGTGAGATCAGATAAGTGGTGAATTGGACACAGTTGTTTAGATCTTTTTTTTTTAAATCCCGCAGTCTTATCAAACAAGCTACCAATGTTACATGTAATTGAAGGTGTAAATAATACATGTAGGCAAATTTTTTAAATGAATATGTATACATTAAAATAGGCAGCAAAATATAAAAAAAATCTTTCTCTTTAAATACCAATTGTGGTTGCTTTGCTTTGTATCATTCTTAATTCCTTCCCCAACAGTCTGTCAATACTACTGACGTTGGCTGATTCACCTTCCAGCTAGTAGACCACCCTGCTCCCATCCCCCAATCCCCTAGAAATGTCTTTGTAAGGGATTGAGTGCAGTAACCTTTCTAATGCCTGTCATACTTGAAATGAAGGTGGCTGCTTGAAATTACTTTCTTCTTCTTTCATCTTTCATTTGATCTTCCAAGTCCTAAAGGCAACCAATCTGCAATCAGACAGCTTGACCTGAGTAGTGCATTAAATGAATACTCATTATCTGTACCAACCCAAGAGTCTGTATAAAACAGCTTCTGCACCACTTTCATTTCACATACCAAAGAGAAGTAAAATGAGGCCAAGACACAGAAGCTCAGTGATAGCCCTTATTTCCACAACTGAAAGGTATCTTTATCCACTTGGTGCACCAGCATGAGTTATACATTTCCACTTTTCTAGTTTCAGTAACTCACTCAGCTGTGCCTGCAGAGCTGGCTTGCATGTTTGCAGTAAGACTGCAAATTCAAATACCTCAACTGGAAGGAACGGTGACAGAGCTACAAGCTCAATGCAGTTTACGCTTTTCCTATAGCAGAAACATTAAATGTAATGAGTTATAGGATGTGATAGCCACAGAGACAAATTAATAAAGAAAATATGATAAGAATTCATGTAAACCCAATACAATGTATGCTGAGGAAGCCCAATAGCACTAAAATGGCAGATAAGGCATGAAACAGATAAATTATTAAACTAAGGATTGGGAATAGTGAACGTTATCCCACCCTTCAGGTGAGGTATGAAATTTCAAAATGTTTAATACACACAAAAGCCTGATTCTTTAAAAGTTTTCACATCAAGACTGATAAAGAAAATTGTTACAGCATTTAAACTGCACTCTTAAGCAGACAACACTATACATAAGCTATTTTCTTCATTTGGGATTTTTCAGGTTACTTTTTGTGCTGATCTCATTCCTGTCAACCTTTAAAATGTTGGCCTTCTCACAGGGAACCAATGCAACTTACAGAACAAGGCCTTCTTTTAGGAAATGCAATGCACATATTTAGAGGTAATGCCTAAATGGCTAGACATAAACAGGGCATGCAACACTATGGAACTTATCTGAACTCAGCCAAATCATGCTCCTTTTACAGCAACTTACTGCCTTATTTTGGCCATAGCTGCTAAAGACCTGACTATATCATTTCTATTTCACTTAGGTTCATAGGTTCATACTAGGCTATCTGCCCTAGGGCATTTATAAGCCTAGCCAGAATGTGTTTGGCTTTCGCCACCCATTTTAAATTTATTTTGCTATGCCCTTTTTCGAGGTTAGTATACTGTGCCTCTGTCTAACAGTGACACAGAAGTGATACCCGGGGTAAACCTATGATCTCCCATCCACTCATCAAGATTCCTCTTGAATAGAGTCAATGAGGGACTCTGCCTAACCTGGACTGGGATTTTATTCCAGAGTGAAGGGAGCCTCTGGGTTATGAATCTGTCCCTCCAGCATGTCCTATTTATTTCAGTGCTAAGGTTCAAGTCTATCGAGCGCGTAGCTCGATGGGATTTGGATTTTCTGAGGTGCAGCATGTCCATTAATTCCGGGTTGGACATGGCTTTATACATCAGGCACAGATCGCCTCTGAACAGGTGGTATGCCACTGAGTAAAGCTGGAGTTTCTTTAACCGGGCAGCATATGGCATCTGTTTGAGCCCTTTGATCCTCTTGGTGAAGTACTTTTGGGGTCTTTCCAGTTGCTGCAGGTGTCTGGTAAGGTACATCCCAATAGGGGCATTGTACTCAATTATGGGCCTGATGAGGGATGAGTAAAGAGGCACGATGACCTCCCCTGATCTAGATGTGAATCCCTTCATGATTAGGTGGTGAAAAATTATATGGCTCTGCTTACTGCTGCTGGCTTACTTGCTTGGTGTGATGGATTTGAAGTGTTCTTAAGACATTCAGTCTTGCTGGCTGGATTCTGCTAAAATTCAAAGTCAGGTTATATTTGCATTCACAGTCTGTTGCATACAGAAACTTGCAGAATATACACTGATAAGAGAATATATTTTGCAGCATCAACTTTAGAGAGCAGTAACAAATAACTTTTTATAATAAACCAAACGGAACAACATTGCAGCTTAAAGTACTGTTCCAACTTTACTTCTCATATAGTACAGATTATGTGAGAGATATAACATTTACCTCAGGACAAATGAGTCCCTACCATACCTCTAACATAACTGGATTTATACAGCTCTTTATATACACTTTTAGTCATGCATAAACATATACATTTCCTCTTGATATTCTATTTTGGAGAATTGCTCATCCTGTAGAAACAATACTAAGCTTCCTTGTTTAACAATGTCTTGTAAGAGACCAGCTTTTCTGACAGTGTGAACATCCTGTATTCTATTTGGATCTTTGTACAAGAACATCTGTTCTTTTGCCAATGCTGATAACAGTGTCCTGTTGTCCATGCAGAAAAACATGTTTTTGAGGAAACACATTGTTCTGACAGTGTGAACACCCTGTATTCTATTTGGATCTTTGTATAAGAACATCTGTTCTTGTGCCAATGCTGATAAACATGTCCTGTTTTCCATGCAGAAAAAAACATATTTTTGAGGAAACACATTGTCACAGTGTCATTGTCCATTCTTTAAAAGCAGATTTTGCATTTTTGCTCTTGCATACATCCTGTTTTTAAGTCTGTAAGGGAAAAATGTCCATTCAGCAGGTTCTTTATTTTCCAAGCCATGGTCATTTAGTATGACTGCTGATCACATATTAATAAACTCTGTTTCTGCATTTAAGCAAGCTTTTTCTTTCAGCATATTTACAACATAATTAATTTCAGCCTTGTATTCATAAAATCTAACAGGTGGGCTATATAAAATGTTTTTCTAACCACTTTGGCCACATGGTTGTCAAATGAGAGATTGCTATCAACTTGGGTCCCCAGGTCCCTAATTACTTCTTCTGTACTTAATGGATTACCACCTATGTGGTAATTTCTGGGCACTTTGTTTTTGCCAAAGGGGATGACTATACACTTTTTGGCATTTAGCTTGAGGCCATGGCTCTGGCACCAGTTGTCTGTTTCTATGAGGCCCTTTTGGAGGATGCTTGTGTCGGCTGGAGAGTCGATTATGGTGCCCAGTTTGCAGTCATCTGCGAACTTGGTCAGCCACAGTCCTTCCGTGTTGGCCTGTACCTCCGAGAAACTTATGTTGTTATCAAACAAGGAGGGCCCACGCAATGGCAGATTAGAATATGGATGACTCAGACAGTCATCTGGAGCTCATAGCTTCACAAGGGCCC
Organism: Protopterus annectens; assembly: GCF_019279795.1. Taxonomy (NCBI): domain Eukaryota; kingdom Metazoa; phylum Chordata; order Ceratodontiformes; family Protopteridae; genus Protopterus; species Protopterus annectens. The sequence continues at coordinate 1,643,009,528 of NC_056744.1, read as the reverse complement.
ACTGCCAGCACAGCTTGGGCCAGCAAACCTATGAATGACTAGGACAATGCAGCTGTGGCTGCTTTGAATATGGGTGCTTTGGTTGTTGTTGTCTTTTGGCTTTTCCTGGTTAGGGGTCGCCACAGTGGAACTCCAGTCCACTAATGATTGGCAGTAGATTTTCAGGAACGCCGAGGTGCCAGCTTGACGTTCAACCTTCAATGAAGGCATGCCCATTTATGCATGTCTTTCGAACGCCCACCCAACCGCGGGGAGGACATGCAGACTCAACACAGAAGGCACTCCCCGCACTCCAGCCGAGAATCGAATGAGAGAACCTCTTGCTGTGAGGCAACAACGCTATCGCTGCAACACTGCGGAAGTGAATAGGGGTGCTTTGGTAAATGTAGTTATTCTTTTAAAGTAAAGCAGTGTGGCAGCAGCATACCTCTACTTCAAAAATAATTTAATACAAACTCAGTTGAGGAATCCTATGGAAGAAGGTGCACCTGACCAATCAATTTGCAGGTGTTTTACTCCTTGCATCCCATGATATACCTGATTTTGTGGTGACAAAGGGCAGAAAGCTCATCAATATTAAATGCTAAAGGGATACTTTACAGTAGAAAAAGGCAACAGCAGTGACAGTAGCATGAGATATGTACTTTATTTAATCCTGGCTGTCGACCAGATATAGGCAGTGGATGGCTTTGCAGGACTAATATTGGAGGACTTCACTGTGGGGCGGATGAGCAACTGTGTGTTTGCCTGAAACAGAATTGAAATACATTACTTTGTGGCCCTTATTTTTATTTTATTTATTTATTTTAATTACAGTCACACATCTAAGATGCACACAAACAAAAAGAAAATAGCCATAACAGTTGGATATTGGGTCTGTCTGTAAATGAAAATGGCCAAGTGTTGTCATGTGCTCATTATTCTGGTGTTACAATGTGGTTTGTGTGAATTAAGTTGGAATAGTTTACTGTGACTACTGTTTGTGTGAAACAAAGTTGACATACACTATTCTGTCCTTTATCACAATTATATGTCTGATGTGTATACAGTCAACAAAATGGCTATAACTATGGGCTAGTATAGGGGTTGTCTGTGGACAAAAGCATTTCACACGCTTTCTGTTTGATCATTTTAAACAACCATTAATATGGCTTTGCAGAACTTTCATACGTGTGAAGCAAGTTGCAACACGTTACTATGGCTGTTGTGTGTTTGTATGAAACATATTTGAAAGACATAATTGAGGCCATTATGATATCACAATCAGACATCTGAGGTGTACTCAGATATAATTGTAAATACAAAATAAATACATTAGCTATAACTTATGGGTATAGTGGGAGCCGTCTGCTTGTAAAAGTAGCTTACCCTGTTGTTAACTGTTTCTTTTAAACAGTCATTAATCTGGCTTTGCATGACTAGTTTGCACTTGTGTGCTATGGGTTAGACTACTTTACTATAGCTGCTTTGTGTTTGTGTTGAAGAGACTTGAACACATTACTATGGCCACTGTTTGATACTACAATCAGATATCTGAGATATAGTCAGCCGACAAATTGGCTATAACTGCTGGCTGGGGATGTCTGTGGAAAAACTAACTTAACCTCTTGACCTTTGCTCACTTTAAACAATCGTTTATCTGACTTTGCAGATTAGTGTGCATTTATGTGAAGCAATATGGAATACTTTACTCTGGTTACACTAAGCTAATACACTCGTCACCAACACAGTACCTACTATGTTATGATTTTATGACCTTCTGCTATGATTTTAAAGGATGGCCCTGTGACTTTAATGCTCAAGAGTTTGAAAGAAATGAAGCGGCAATTGAGAAATACACACACGCGCGTTTGAGCGCCATGATGACAATTGACATGCGCCTTATAAACTATGTGCTTCTACTAAAAACTGAGCAGATAGACACACACACTCTCTTTGCAATCTGTCTTTTATGGGTTACTTTATTTTCAAGCATCACTTTATTATTGTACATAGCTCTCAACCTTCCATCTTCAAAATGAGGAACACTTGCCTTCATAATTTGGAACAAATGGGCAAAATGGCCGGCCTTAGGCATAGGCCAACTAGGCGGCCACCTAGGGCGTTGCTCTAGTAGCGGTGTTTTTCCAGTATTTATTTGGTGTAAGTAGACTAGGATGGGGGCACCAGATGGTGTGGTGGGGGCGCCATGGAGCCCTTTTGCCTAGGGCACCAGTTGACCTAAGGCCACTGAACACATACTAATGGCTTGCTAACAACTTTAACTTAGGAAGGTCATAGGATGGTTAAAATATGCTGGTTTTGCTTATAACGAAGATCCTTTACTGAATTAATATGATTCGTTTCTATTTACCATGGATTTCACTTAAAAATTTCCAAACACTGAATGTGAGACAGACTCTTTTAATGTGGAACTTTGAAGAAGTTCGAGGAACATGAACTTTTAAGACCCCAAATGAGGTACGTTCCTCGTAATGAGGTACACTTGAGAGGTATGTTAAGCGTCACGCTGTTGAGTTTTCAACTGTCCCCTATTTTTGCAGAGTATACATGTTCTTGTCCTGGTACGGCGGTAGCGTTGTTACCTCACAGCAAAATGTTCTCCCGTTCGATTCTCGACTGGGTTTGGGAGTGCTTTCTGTATGGTGTCTGCATGTCTTCCTCGCGGTTGGGTAGCGTTCGAAAGACACGCGTGCGTAAATGGGCGTGCCTTCATTAAAGGTTGGGCGTTGAGCTGGTACCTCGGCGTTTCGTAAAAAAATCTACTGCTAAATCATTAGCGGACCGGAGTTCGCCTGTGGCGACCCCTTACCGGGAAAGACATACTACATACATGTTCTTGTCCTGTCCATTGCTTTTCTTTCTATCAAATCACTTAAGATTACAGTTAGTAATGGTAGACATCGGTTTCATATGCCTTATTATTCGTAAAAATGCAAAATCTGTAATTCAATTAACTTTCTATATTATTTTTTTAAACTGTCTGATTTTGGACCCCTGACTATATTAGTTCTGGCTTTGTTCCTATTCTTGAACAAACAGGTTGATAGATAAGCCGCTCCGTCTAAAGCAGTCTGGCTATCACCAGTCTTCTCTTCCTATTAACCAAGATCATAATAACCACTCAGAAAAATCGCTACAAGCCTTCTGAAATTCTACACGTTCAACAACGCTTCTTGTTAGCACTTCCATTGTCATAGAGTAAGTCGGAAGTGTGTTACTTTATACTTCTTCCCCCGTGGCGTTCCGGTTGTATTAAGAAGGAATAAAAACAAATCTATATGTTGAGAAGGTGAACGGGTGTTGGTTCATTGGAAGCAGTAGTAAGGGGTATGCTATTTTTATCAGCGGCAGTCAGCAAATTTTGAAATGTTGTATTTTTAAGGACTGCTCCATACTCCCCTCCCTATGGTGACGAACGGCTGTTACTATATGAGCCTTTAAACTGAGAGACTAGATTGTTAACGCTTACAAAGCTTCTATGTTCTTCACACTTCCACATTTGACAGGCTGTCCACGTAAAGGTCAGTAAATCTGAAACAGTCTAGTACAGGATTATATGTTTGCATCGCTGACTTTTGCTTGCTTGGGAGCAGTCGGTTATCACTTTCCCAATCGTATTCGCCAGCTTTTTTGAGGAGTGGCATTTAAAATAATTCTGTTTAATGAAAGTTACTGCGAGAAGATGTGTTATCGTTACAATTTTAATTGTAATGGGATCCAATCAGATGGTACTTTGCTCTGTTTCGAGTGATCTTCATGATTATATGTGTAAGACCATCCCACCAAGCTTTGCTGGTGTTATCATGTATTAATTTCCAGTATGTGCAAATGTTTCAAAACATTTGAGAAATTAGAGTAGAATAAATTAGAGATGTGAAAAGGATCTAGGTGGTTTAGTTAATGTGAAGAATAGCCAAAGTAGACTTAAATTATGTGACCCAAGAGGTAAGGTACTTTCTGTTTGTTTAACAAAATGTGGTTTTAGTAGAAACTGGACCTTAAAGCAAAAGGATGAATCTTTCAGCAGTTTTCATAGAGTTCTTCTGTTGTGTTGCTTACTTTTCATTTTAAAGTTACTAACAGCTGTTAAAAGTATGTAAACTGTCAATATTTGTTTAATGCACTTTTTTATATTTATTTTTTATTTATTTGACATGTATTCATTGGGAGGGTCTGACTGGGTAGTAACCCATTTTCAGAGGAGGCCCAGCAGCAGTAATAGAATATAGCAAATATTAACATTTGATATAGATTGCCATGTATTCAAGTCTTATTCTTTCGGCTGCTCCTGTTAGGGGTCACCACAGCGGATCATCTGTTTCCATTTTTTCTTGTCCTCTGCATCTTGCTCTGTCACACCAACCACCTGCATGCAGTGTAAAATAAAGTTGTAAAGGTTGTTATTTATACAAGTATAATACAATATACCATGGAGTAACCTAAGAAATGGTAAGATCGTACAGTGAGAGAACTAAGCATCATTTATTTGAGTTACAGGAGGTGAAGAGAGAGCTGGAAGCTTAGGTGAGAAAAGTAGGGAAAATACATTAATTTAAAAGAGATAAGAAAAAGACAAGAGAGACAGTGGTTAGTTGAAAAAAAGGATTACTAACAAGATGACAGCGTCAAAGATGAAAGAGCTAATGAAACACTGGTTAATGAAGAAAGGAATATGTATATACAAGAGAAGAGAAAGTATGTGTATAAATGTTAGTTGAGAGCGTTATTACTTGAAGGGTATGTACTGTGGTAGCAAAGCAAGTGACAAGATTTTCAGCAGTGGAACAGAATATGGTAGTAAGGTAGAGGACAGGGATAATAATTCGGAGGAAGAGGAGGGAGAGGGTGGCTGCATGAAAGTGGGTTAAAGATACAACTGTGGTTATCAGGTAAAGGTGGGATGAGAGAAAAAAATTGATATATTTTTCAAGAATTTTGTAAATCTGATTTTCTTTACGACTTTGGGTCCAAGAACTTTCCGTTCTCTTAAGATCAGCACAATGGTTCTTTTGTATTGTAAAGCATATCAGGGTCAGAAAGATCTTGTCTGTAACCACATCAATTCCAAGCTGTATTCTGGATATTTCAAGGTCCCATACCTGTAGTACTTAATGCCAGCAACAGGAAATTTAGATAATGCAGCCTGTTGATCACAAAATAGTGTCTGTTATTCAGTGATTACATTTTCATCTATTCATTTTCTGAACTACTTTTCCTGTTGAAGATCATGGTGGAAACAAGCTGACTTCTGTATCCACAGCAACAGTTTCCAGTCCATTCTATGTGATCTCCAAAACCTCAAAGGCAGGTTGAGAGATATCATCCCTCAACTGTGTCCTGGGTCAGCCCAGACTCTCTTCCCAGTCAGTTGTTTCTGGTATGTCTCCAGTGGTAGGTATTCAGGGCATTCTCACAAGGTGTTACATCAGTGCAGCTGTTTCCTGTCCGCAGGAGAGTGGTAGCTGTACACTGAGCTTGTCAGACTGTCATAGAAGGTGATCCCTGCTGCCCTGCTAAGGAACCCCATTTGTGCCAGTTGTATCCAAGATCTCATTCTTTCAATTATAACCCAAAGCTCATACCAAAAACCACACAAAAATTACGTATATAAAATAAAATAGCCAACAGCTCAAAGCCATGTCCCAAATTTATTGAAGGTAAGTGCTTTCGGCTGAACCATCAGCCTTCATCAGACAAAGTACAACACAACGAACACAGTTTATATAACACTGTTGATTAACAGTTAATGATAATTAAACCCATTATCACCTCATTATAACTTGTAACACCATTTTAAAATACAAAACCATTTTAAAATGCAGAAACATTTAAAAATCATTGCCATATTACAATATTATAAATGGCATGATATGCTTATCTGTTGTAAAATTTTAACTTTAAAACACTGGTTGTAGAAATGGTCTTATTCAGACCTGGTTTTACCGAAGCATTTAATTGGCCACCAGTATTCTCTGTTTCCAAGATACCCCATGCACAACCCCTTGGACCCATTTTGACTTGTTCTAAAACTGCAAATCCAAATGTGTGGTTTTGATTCTTTTCTGTATGCTTATAAAGCGCATTGGTATTTTTATTTTTACTAATCTAATAGAGATGTTCATAAATACGTTGCTTGATTTTCTGTTTTTCCTATATAATAGGAAGAACAGTCAAGACACTTTGCTACATATATAACTCCATGGTATTACAGTTGAAAGTACCAGATATGTTAATGTCCAACCCACCCAACCTGATGTTATCGCATTCCATAATGTTAACACATTGATTACACACATTACATTTTTGCATCTTCCCTTGTATTTTGTTTAACAGGACTGAGCAAGAATCACACCAGTCTTTTAAATTTTTGTCTCTTTTTCTATATAATGTTAGGTGCCATACCTAAAATATTACTCAGTTCAATATTACCTGAAGTAAGAGCCCAGTTTTTCTGTATGACCTGCATAATGGGCTCGCTGTCATTGGAAAAAACAGTAATAAAACTAATTTTATCGAAACTGCCATGAGTATTGCTATTAATGGTGGCTAAATCTAAGCCAGATACCAAAATATCCACACTATCTACTTGGCTAGTGGTTTTTCCCATTTCTATACCATAATGTAATAGGGGTTTATATTGACCAGTTATTCTTTTGTTGATTGCTTCCACTGTTAAAGCATCTACTAATTTCTTAGGATAATTCTTATTCAAAAACATTCCACCTATAAATTTACATTCATCCTAGAATTCATCCAACATAGTAGCCATCCTTGCGGAACTTACCATTTAGCATTTTATGATCGCCTTTTTAACATGAAATGGATGATTACTAGAGAAATGTAAAAATTAGTTGGAATAGGTTTTCTTCTTAAATATAGAAGATTTCAAACAAACCTTCTCTGCATCTTTACTAATTAACACATCCAAATATGATATTTTTTCTACCCCTATTTCAAACGAAAATTTCAAGAAATCAGTAGACTCGCTGAGGTATTGAATAAATTCAGGCACTAATTCCTTAGGACCATCCCATATAAAAACGGATTATCTAGAAAATGTGTATACATTCACACATGGGACATATATTCAGAATTAAACAGAATATTCCTTTCTCAAATGGCCATCACTAAATTTGCATACAGGGTGGCCAAAGGGGACCCCATAGCCACTCCTTTTACTTGTTTGAAGTAGTGGCCATTGTAGAGTATATAGTTGTTACCTAACACAATTTCTAACAAATGTGACATTAAGTTCACTTTGTCCTGTCGGAATAATATCAGTAAAAAAATTCTGTGAACTGTTCTATACCCACTTCTTGTGGGATACAAGTAAACAAATCTTTCACATCTACAGTTATAAAAATTATTTGTTCAAATCTGTCAAAGTTACCCCCATGGTGTTACATTTGGAAAGGAAATTGCATGAATCGCGGCACAAATGACTTAAACCATGAAGTTTGTTTTTTTAATTGCATATCTACATACTTGGCTATAAAATGCGTTTTAAAATGACCAGTGTCCACTATTGGACATAATGGGGGATTATTCATATCCTTATGTATCTTTGGTGTTCCAAAAGTTGTTGCCACCCTAGGAAATTCCACATACATAAACAGATGAGCTTCAATGGTAATTTGCTCTTGAGTAAGCATATCTTCCAAATAATAATCAATTCTGGCATAAGAAATGCTTTGGGTCATTATGGTAGGGATACACCTACTTTTGGAAAAGCCATAGATGATTTTCATGATTTAGTATGGCAATACAGAAAGTTAATACATGAAAATGCTTATTTCAAAGAATGTATTAGATGCAAACAAACACCAAAAGGTTTCCGTTATTGGAAATATCCCACAGAGCTCATAGAAAATAGTGCACTACATGTTGAACTGATTCAAATGTTTGGCAGGCAGGGGTGTGAACTTCTGAAATTATTGATAAAACATAATATGCAGCGTATGAGTTCCCACAGGGCTTATAGAAAATAGTGCACTACATGTTGAACTGATTCAAATGCTCGACAGGCAGGGATGTGAACTCCTGGAATTATTGATAAAACATAATATGCAGCATATGGAAGAACTCGATCAAAATATTCTAGTGCTTGATGACAGCATTAAAAGAGACACTACATTTAATACTTTTCAACATCAATATTATAGAATATTTAACCAGGTCAATAATCAAAGTAAGGCTGTCATTGAAAGGAAAAAAACGAAAGTTATAAAGAGATCGCTTGGACTATTTCAATGGGAGGGCGTATCCTAAGCCATCACGTGGGCAATCCAACAATGGCGACGAAGTGTTTGATGACATTCCCAATGATGGGGAAAGCAGTGCTGCAAATGGAAGATTACCGTCTGCTAATCAACAGGATGTCTCTTTAGACGAGGGGAATGTGCGAAGCTCGGAGAGGCTCCGCAACAAGAAAATAAACTACCCGAACCGCGAACATATAGTAAGGGGCACATACAACTTGAGGAGGCAGAGAACAGACTCTGATTCTCGGAGGAATTTTCGTCAAAACTGGTAGGTGAACCAACATTCGATGCAACATATCAACTAGTGCAGAATAGCACTGGCGATTTTAAAATTTACAATTATAGTTCCTACCAACTTGACTCTAAGCATGCTGATATATTTAGTAAGGGGCTGACATTTGTCTCTACCAGGAGAGCCAAAATCACTGAATTGCTAACTGTCTTAAAGGTGTATACCAGGAAGTTAAACTTGGCTGTGTGTTTTCATGAAACTGCTAGATTGGAAAATAATCCATACAAATTACCTAGTACATTTAATCCACGTATGCATCCAGTATTAAAATTGTTTGAGAAAATATATGAACTTGATTTTAGATATCTGTTGAAAAATAGAGTTGCTGATTCTGATTGTAACTTAAACTCAGATCAAAGAGCATTACTAGATACTTTGAGGAATAGGGGAGATTTACATTTTATGCAACCAGATAAGTGGGGTGGTTTGGTGGTAATGAATGTCTTTGATTATAATCAGCGTATGTTGCAATTGTTGTAGGAAGACAATTATGTTGAAGCGTCCTTGAATAAATTAAATACGTCTTATGCCAGAATTGATTATTATTTGGAAGATATGCTTACTCAAGGGCAAATTACCATTGAAGCTCATTTGTTTATGTATGTGGAATTTCCTAGGGTGGCAATAATTTTTGGAACACCAAAGATACATAAGGATATGAATAATCCCCCCATTACGTCCAGTAGTGGACGCTGGTCATTCTAAAACGTATTTTATAGCCAAGTATGTAGATATGCAATTGAAAAACAAACTTCATGGTTTAAGTCATTTGTGCCATGATTCATGGGATTTAATTTCCAAATGTAACACAGTGGAGGTAACATTGACAGATTTGAACAAAAATAATTTTTATAACTGTAGATGTGAAATGTATTTACTTGTATCCCACAGGAAGAGAGTATAGAATGGTTCACAGAATTTTTTACTGACATTATTGCGATAGGACAGGACAAAGTGAACTTAATGTCACATTTGTTAGAAATTGTGTTGGGTAACAACTATATATTCTTTGATGGCCATTACTTCAAACAAGTAAAAGGAGTGGCTATGGGGTCCCCTTTGGGGCCCCTGTATGCAAACGTAGTGATGGCCATTTGAGAAAGGAATATTCTGTTTAATTCTTAATATATGAAAGACCAAAATGTAGGGACCTCACCAAAGGTATGCTATACGCACCTCACAGTCCAAATAAAATAAATAAAATGTTACAGACCACCACTGTGTTCCAAAATTTAATTCACACGACAGACATCCATAAAAACACAAAGTCAGTGGATAAAATCAACGAATAAAATTCCAAGAAGCTTCGATAAAAACAATTGTCAAATCCTTAGCACTTTTGGGTACTAACCCTTCTTTAGATAATCCTACTCTACTCAGGGGAAAATATTTAAACTGTCTTGTATCCAATCATCTCTAATAATGCACCCGCCTATTTTTTAATGCGGGTCTCATGGGGACTGCCTCATTGAGCCCTGGTGCTCTATGAACCAGCAACTCAATGATCTACTTTGTCTCCTCTAATTCAGTCTGTTGTTTCATATCCCCCCTTCAAACTTCTGTACATATTCCTAATAGCCTTAAATTTAAACCAATGCCCCTCATTCTGATCTATGTGCTTGAACAATACATTATGTGGATTCTTTGTCCTAATGCAGGATAAATGCTGTAAAATTCTAAACATACAGTTCATTTTTCCTACATAAAAACTCACACATTGTTGACATTTAGCTGAAGGGGGATATGAAACAACAGACTGAATTAGAGGAGACAAAGTGAATAATTGAGTTGTTGGCTCATAGAGCACCAGGGCTCAATGAGGCAGTCCCCATGAGACCCGCCTTAAAAAATAGGTGGGTGCGTTATTAGAGATGATTGGATACAAGCTAGTTTAAATATTTTCCCCTGAGTAGAGTAGGATTATCTGAAGAAGGGTT